>NW_027277729.1:0-25111 GCF_030028105.1 Mobula birostris
TGAGATTCGGGGCTTGAGTTTCAAGGCAGGTGTTTTAGGGCACGTATTTCAGTGCAGGAGTTTCAGGGCAGGAGATTCAGAGCATGAGTTTCTGGGCATGAGTTTCAGGGCATGAGATTCACGACATGAGTTTCAGGGCATGGGTTTCAGGTCTGTGGTTTCAGGGCTTGATATTCAGGGCAGCAGTTACAGGGCAGAAGATTCAGGGCAGGAGATTCAGGACAGGTGTTTCAGTGCAAGAGTTTCAGTGCAAGTGTTTCAGGGCATGTCTTTCAGTGCATGAGTTTCAGGGCAGGAGTTTCAGAGCTTGAGATTCAGGGCATGAGTTTCAGGGCAGGTGATTCAGGGCAGGAGTTTCAGGACATGAGATTCAGGGCATGAGTTTCAAGGCAGGAGATTCAGGGCAGGAGTTTCATTGCAGGAGTTTCAGAGCATGAGATTCAGGGCATGAGATTCAGGGCATGAGTTTCAGGGCATGTGATTCAGGACAGGAGTTTCAAGGCATGAGATTCAGGGCATGACTTTCAGTGCATGAGTATGAGGGCAGGAGTTTCAGGGTATGAGATTTAGGGCATGAGTTTCAGTGCATGAGATTCAGGGCATCAGTTTCAGGGCAGGAGTTTCAGTGCATGAGTTTCACGGCATGAGATTCACGGCATGAGATTCAGGGCATGAGTTTTAGTGTAGGTGTTTCAGTGCAAGAGTTTCAGTGCATGAGATTCAGGGCATGAGTTTCAGAGCAGGTGTTTCAGTGCAAGAGTTTGAGGGCATGAGATTTAGGGCATGAGTTTCAAGGCAGGAGATTCAGGGCATGAGATTCGGGTCTTGAGTTTCAAGGCAGGTGTTTTATGGCACGTATTTCAGTGCAGGAGATTCAGGGCAGGAGATTTAGGGCAGTTGTTTCAGTGCAAGATTTTCAGTGCAAGAGTTTCAGGGCATGTCTTTCAGTGCATAAGTTTCAGGGCAGGAGTTTCAGAGCATGAGATTCAGGGCATGAGTTTCAGGGCAGGAGATTCACGGCTTGAGTTTAAGGTCATGATATTTAGCGCATGAGATTCAGTGCATGAGTTTCAGGGTAGAAGTTTCTTGGCATAAGATTCAGGGCATGAGTTTCAGGACAGGAGAATCAGGGTTGAGTTTCAGGGCATGAGATTCAGGGCATGAGTTTCAGGGCATGAGTTTCAGAGCATGAGATTCAGGACAGGAGTTTCAAGGCATGAGATTCAGGGCATGAGTTTCAGTGCATGAGTTTCAGTGCATGAGTTTGAGGGCAGGAGTTTAAAGGCATGAGATTCAGGACATGAGTTTCAGGGCATGAGATTCAGGGCAGGAATTTCAGGTCATGTGATTCAGGGCATGAGTTTCAGAGCATGAGATTCAGGACAGGAGTTTCAAGGCATGAGATTCAGAGCATGAGTTTCAGTGCATGAGTTTCAGTGCATGAGTTTGAGGGCAGGAGTTTAAAGGCATGAGATTCAGGGCATGAGTTTCAGGGCATGAGATTCAGGACAGGAATTTCAGGGCATGTGATTCAAATAATGAGTTTCTGGGCAGATGATTCAGGGCATGAGTTTCAGTGCATGAGTTTCAGTGCATGAGATTCAGGGCATCAGTTTCAGAGCAGGAGTTTCAGTGCATGAGTTTCAGTGCATGAGATTCAGGGCATGAGTTTCAGGGCATGAGTTTCAGAGCATGAGATTCAGGACAGGAGTTTCAGGTCATGTGATTCAGGGCATGAGTTTCTGGGCAGATGATTCAAGGCAGGAGTTTTAGGACATGTGATTCAGGGCATGAGTTTCAGTGCATGAGTTTCAGGGCAGGAGTTTTTGGGTATGATATTTAGGGCATGAGTTTCAGGGCAGGAGATTCAGGGTTTGAGTTTCAAGGCATGATATTCAGGGCATGAGTTTCAGGGCAAGAGTTTCATGGCAGGAGTTTCAGTGCAGGAGTTTCAGGATATGAGATTCATGGCATGATATTCGGGGCAGCAGTTTCAGGGCATGAGTTTCAGAATATGAGATTCATGGCATGATATTCAGGGCAGCAGTTTCAGTGCATGAGATTCAGGACATGAGTTTCAGTGCAGTAGTTTCAGGGCATGAGATTCAGGGCATGAGTTTCAGGGCATTTGATTCAGGACAGGACAGGAGTTTGAAGGCATGAGATTCCGGCTTGAGTAACAGTGCATGAATTTGAGGGCAGGAGTTTCAGGGCATGAGCTTCAGGACATGAGTTTCAGGCATGAGATTCAGTCCATGAGTTTCAGGGCATGAGTTTCAGGTCTGTGGTTTCCGGGCTTGAGATTCAGCGCAGCAGTTTCAGAGCAGCAGTTTCAGGGCATGAGATTCAGGGCATGAGTTTTCAGGGCAGGTGATTCAGGGCAGGAGTTTCAGGGTATGAGATTCAGGGCATGAGTTTCAGGGCAGGAGAATCAGGGCTGAGTTTCAGCAGCATGACATTCAGGGATGAGTTTCAAGTGCATGAATTTCAGGGCATGAGATTCAGGGCATGAGATTCAGGGCATGAGTTTCAGGGCATGAGATTCAGGACATGTGTTTCACGGGCATAGGTTTCAGGTCTGTGGTTTCAGGGCTTGAGATTTAGGGCAGCAGTTTCAGGGCAGGAGTTTCATGGCAGTAGTTTCAGCGCATGAGATTCAGGCAAGAGTTCATGGCAGAGTTTCCGTGCAGAGTTTCAGATATGAGATTCATGGCATGATATTCAGGGCACCCAGTTTCAAGGCATGAGATTCAGGAGATGAGTTTCAGTGCAGTAGTTTCAGGGCATGCGATCAGGGCATGTGATTCAGGACAGGAGTTCAAGGCATGAGATTCAAGGGCATGACTTTCAGTGCATGAGTATGAGGGCAGGAGTTTCAGGGTATGAGATTTAGGGCATGAGTTTCAGTGCATGAGATTCAGGGCATCAGTTTCAGGGCAGGAGTTTCAGTGCATGAGTTTCACGGCATGAGATCTCACGGCATGAGATTCAGGGCATGAGTTTTAGGGTAGGTGTTTCAGTGCAAGAGTTTCAGAGTGCATGAGATTCAGGGCATGAGTATCAGGGCATGAGTTTCACGTGCAGGATTTCAGGCATGAGTTTCAGAGCATGAGATTCAGGACAGGAGTTTCAGGGCATGAGATTCAGGGCATGAGTTTCAGTGCATGAGTTTCAGTGCATGAGTTTGAGGCAGGAGTTTAAAGGCATGAGATTCAGGGCATGAGTTTCAGGGCATGAGATTCAGACAGGAATTTCAGGGCATGTGATCAGATAATGAGTTTCTGGGCAGATGATTCCAGGGCATGAGTTTCAGTGCATGAGTTTCAGTGCATGAGATTCAGGGCATCAGTTTCAGAGCAGGAGTTTCAGTGCATGAGTTTCATGGCATGATATTCACGGCATGAGATTCAGGGCATGAGTTTTAGGGTAGGAGTTTCAGTGCAAGAGTTTCAGGGCAAGAGTTTCAGGGCATGAGATTCAGGCATGAGTTTCAGGGCAGGAATTTCAGGGCAGTGACATTCAGGGCATGAGTTTTAGGGCAGGTGTTTCAGTGCAAGAGTTTGAAGACATGAGATTCAGCGCATGAGTTACAAGGCAGGAGATTCAGGGCAGGAGATTCAGGGCATGAGATTCGGGGCTTGAGTTTCAAGGCAGGTGTTTTAGGGCACGTATTTCAGTGCAGGAGTTTCAGGGCAGGAAATTCAGAGCATGAGTTTCTGGGCATGAGTTTCAGGGCATGAGATTCACGACATGAGTTTCAGGGCATGGGTTTCAGGTCTGTGGTTTCAGGGCTTGATATTCAGGGCAGCAGTTTCAGGGTAGAAGATTCAGGGCAGGAGATTCAGGGCAGGTGTTTCAGTGCAAGAGTTTCAGTGCAAGTGTTTCAGGGCATGTCTTTCAGTGCATGAGTTTCAAGGCAGGAGATTCAGGGCATGAGATTCGGGTCTTGAGTTTCAAGGCAGGTGTTTTATGGCACGTATTTCAGTGCAGGAGATTCAGGGCAGGAGATTTAGGGCAGTTGTTTCAGTGCAAGATTTTCAGTGCAAGAGTTTCAGGGCATGTCTTTCAGTGCATGAGTTTCAGGGCAGGAGTTTCAGAGCATGAGATTCAGGGCATGAGTTTCAGGGCAGGAGATTCACGGCTTGAGTTTAAGGTCATGGTATTTAGCGCATGAGATTCAGTGCATGAGTTTCAGGGTAGAAGTTTCTTGGCATAAGATTCAGGGCATGAGTTTCAGGACCGGAGAATCAGGGTTGAGTTTCAGGGCATGAGATTCAGGGCATGAGTTTCAGGGCATGAGTTTCAGTGCAGGAGTTTCAGGGCATGAGTTTCAGAGCATGAGATTCAGGGCAGGAGTTTCAGGGCATGTAATTCAGGGCGTGAGTTTCAGGATATGAGATTCATGGCATGAGTTTCAGTGCAGGAGTTTCAGGGCATGAGATTCAGGGCTTCAGTTGCAGGGCATGAGATTCAGGACAGGAGTTTCAAGGCATGAGATTCAGGGCATGAGTTTCAGTGCATGAGTTTCACTGCATGAGTTTGAGGGCAGGAGTTTAAAGGCATGAGATTCAGGACATGAGTTTCAGGGCATGAGATTCAGGGCAGGAATTTCAGGTCATGTGATTCAGGGCATGAGTTTCAGAGCATGAGATTCAGGACAGGAGTTTCAAGGCATGAGATTCAGAGCATGAGTTTCAGTGCATGAGTTTCAGTGCATGAGTTTGAGGGCAGGAGTTTAAAGGCATGAGATTCAGGGCATGAGTTTCAGGGCATGAGATTCAGGACAGGAATTTCAGGGCATGTGATTCAAATAATGAGTTTCTGGGCAGATGATTCAGGGCATGAGTTTCAGTGCATGAGTTTCAGTGCATGAGATTCAGGGCATCAGTTTCAGAGCAGGAGTTTCAGTGCATGAGTTTCAGTGCATGAGATTCAGGGCATCAGTTTCAGAGCAGGAGTTTCAGTGCATGAGTTTCACGGCATGATATTCACGGCATGAGATTCAGGGCATGAGCTTTAGGGTAGGTGTTTCAGTGCAAGAGTTTCAGGGCATGAGATTCAGGGCATGAGTTTCAGGGCAGGAATTTCAGGGCATGACATTCAGGGCATGAGTTTTAGGGCAGGTGTTTCAGTGCAAGAGTTTGAAGGCATGAGATTCAGGGCATGAGTTACAAGGCAGGAGATTCAGGGCAGGAGATTCAGGGCATGAGATTCGGGGCTTGAGTTTCAAGGCAGGTGTTTTAGGGCACGTATTTCAGTGCAGGAGTTTCAGGGCAGGAGATTCAGAGCATGAGTTTCTGGGCATGAGTTTCAGGGCATGAGATTCACGACATGAGTTTCAGGGCATGGGTTTCAGGTCTGTGGTTTCAGGGCTTGATATTCAGGGCAGCAGTTACAGGGCAGAAGATTCAGGGCAGGAGATTCAGGGCAGGTGTTTCAGTGCAAGAGTTTCAGTGCAAGTGTTTCAGGGCATGTCTTTCAGTGCATGAGTTTCAGGGCAGGAGTTTCAGAGCTTGAGATTCAGGGCATGAGTTTCAGGGCAGGTGATTCAGGGCAGGAGTTTCAGGACATGAGATTCAGGGCATGAGTTTCAAGGCAGGAGATTCAGGGCAGGAGTTTCATTGCAGGAGTTTCAGAGCATGAGATTCAGGGCATGAGATTCAGGGCATGAGTTTCAGGGCATGTGATTCAGGACAGGAGTTTCAAGGCATGAGATTCAGGGCATGACTTTCAGTGCATGAGTATGAGGGCAGGAGTTTCAGGGTATGAGATTTAGGGCATGAGTTTCAGTGCATGAGATTCAGGGCATCAGTTTCAGGGCAGGAGTTTCAGTGCATGAGTTTCACGGCATGAGATTCACGGCATGAGATTCAGGGCATGAGTTTTAGTGTAGGTGTTTCAGTGCAAGAGTTTCAGTGCATGAGATTCAGGGCATGAGTTTCAGAGCAGGTGTTTCAGTGCAAGAGTTTGAGGGCATGAGATTTAGGGCATGAGTTTCAAGGCAGGAGATTCAGGGCATGAGATTCGGGTCTTGAGTTTCAAGGCAGGTGTTTTATGGCACGTATTTCAGTGCAGGAGATTCAGGGCAGGAGATTTAGGGCAGTTGTTTCAGTGCAAGATTTTCAGTGCAAGAGTTTCAGGGCATGTCTTTCAGTGCATAAGTTTCAGGGCAGGAGTTTCAGAGCATGAGATTCAGGGCATGAGTTTCAGGGCAGGAGATTCACGGCTTGAGTTTAAGGTCATGATATTTAGCGCATGAGATTCAGTGCATGAGTTTCAGGGTAGAAGTTTCTTGGCATAAGATTCAGGGCATGAGTTTCAGGACAGGAGAATCAGGGTTGAGTTTCAGGGCATGAGATTCAGGGCATGAGTTTCAGGGCATGAGTTTCAGAGCATGAGATTCAGGACAGGAGTTTCAAGGCATGAGATTCAGGGCATGAGTTTCAGTGCATGAGTTTCAGTGCATGAGTTTGAGGGCAGGAGTTTAAAAGCATGAGATTCAGGGCATGAGTTTCAGGGCATGAGATTCAGGACAGGAATTTCAGGGCATGTGATTCAGATAATGAGTTTCTGGGCAGATGATTCAGGGCATGAGTTTCAGTGCACGAGATTCAGGGCATCAGTTTCAGAGCAGGAGTTTCAGTGCATGAGTTTCACGGCATGATATTCACGGCATGAGATTCAGGGCATGAGCTTTAGGGTAGGTGTTTCAGTGCAAGAGTTTCAGGGCATGTCTTTCAGTGCATGAGTTTCAGGGCAGGAGTTTCAGAGCTTGAGATTCAGGGCATGAGTTTCAGGGCAGGAGATTCACGGCTTGAGTTTAAGGTCATGAGATTTAGCGCATGAGATTCAGTGCATGAGTTTCAGGGCAGAAGTTTCAGGGCATGAGATTCAGGGCATGAGTTTCAGGGCAGGAGAATCAGGGCGTGAGTTTCACGGCATGAGATTCAGGGCATGAGTTTCAGGGCATGAGTTTCAGGGCAGGAGTTTCAGGGCATGTAATTCAGGGCGTGAGTTTCAGGATATGAGATTCATGGCATGAGTTTCAGTGCAGGAGTTTCAGGGCATGAGATTCAGGGCATGAGTTTCAGGGCATGAGATTCAGGACAGGAGTTTCAAGGCATGAAATTCAGGGCATGAGTTTCAGTGCATGAGTTTCAGGGCAGGAGTTTCAGGTTATGAGATTTAGGGCATGAGTTTCAAGGCAGGAGATTCAGAGCATGAGATTCAGGGCATGAGTTTCAGGGCAGGAGATTCACGGCTTGAGTTTAAGGTCATGATATTTAGCGCATGATATTCAGTGCATGAGTTTCAGGGTAGAAGTTTCTTGGCATAAGATTCAGGGCATGAGTTTCAGGACAGGAGAATCAGGGTTGAGTTTCAGGGCATGAGATTCAGGGCATGAGTTTCAGGGCATGAGTTTCAGTGCAGGAGTTTCAGGGCATGAGTTTCAGAGCATGAGATTCAGGACAGGAGTTTCAAGGCATGAGATTCAGAGCATGAGTTTCAGTGCATGAGTTTCAGTGCATGAGTTTGAGGGCAGGAGTTTAAAGGCATGAGATTCAGGGCATGAGTTTCAGGGCATGAGATTCAGGACAGGAATTTCAGGGCATGTGATTCAGATAATGAGTTTCTGGGCAGATGATTCAGGGCATGAGTTTCAGTGCATGAGTTTCAGTGCATGAGATTCACGGCATGATATTCACGGCATGAGATTCAGGGCATGAGTTTTAGGGTAGGTGTTTCAGTGCAAGAGTTTCAGGGCATGAGATTCAGGGCATGAGTTTCAGGGCAGGAATTTCAGGGCATGACATTCAGGGCATGAGTTTTAGGGCAGGTGTTTCAGTGCAAGAGTTTGAAGGCATGAGATTCAGCGCATGAGTTACAAGGCAGGAGATTCAGGGCAGGAGATTCAGGGCATGAGATTCGGGGCTTGAGTTTCAAGGCAGGTGTTTTAGCGCACGTATTTCAGTGCAGGAGTTTCAGGGCAGGAGATTCAGAGCATGAGTTTCTGGGCATGAGTTTCAGGGCATGAGATTCACGACATGAGTTTCAGGGCATGGGTTTCAGGTCTGTGGTTTCAGGGCTTGATATTCAGGGCAGCAGTTTCAGGGTAGAAGATTCAGGGCAGGAGATTCAGGGCAGGTGTTTCAGTGCAAGAGTTTCAGTGCAAGTGTTTCAGGGCATGTCTTTCAGTGCATGAGTTTCAGGGCAGGAGTTTCAGAGCTTGAGATTCAGGGCATGAGTTTCAGGGCAGGAGATTCACGGCTTGAGTTTAAGTTCATGAGATTTAGCGCATGAGATTCAGTGCATGAGTTTCAGGGCAGAAGTTTCAGGGCATGAGATTCAGGGCATGAGTTTCAGGGCAGGAGAATCAGGGCGTGAGTTTCACGGCATGAGATTCAGGGCATGAGTTTCAGGGCAGGAGTTTCAGGGCATGTAATTCAGGGCGTGAGTTTCAGGATATGAGATTCATGGCATGAGTTTCAGTGCAGGAGTTTCAGGGCATGAGATTCAGGGCATGAGTTTCAGGGCATGAGATTCAAGACAGGAGTTTCAAGGCATGAAATTCAGGGCATGAGTTTCAGTGCATGAGTTTCAGGGCAGGAGTTTCAGGTTATGAGATTTAGGGCATGAGTTTCAGTGCATGAGATTCAGGGCTTGAGTTTCAGGGCATGAGGTTCAGGGCATGAGTTTCAGTGCATGAGATTCAGGGCATGAGTTTCAGGGCATGAGGTTCAGGGCATGAGTTTCAGTGCTTGAGATTCAGTGCATCAGTTTCAGGGCAGGAGTTTCAGTGCACGAGTTTCACGGCATGAGATTCAGGGCATGAGTTTCAGGGCAGGTGATTCAGGGCAGGAGATTCAGGACATGAGATTCAGGGCATGAGTTTCAAGGCAGGAGATTCAGGGCAGGAGTTTCATTGCAGGAGTTTCAGAGCATGAGATTCAGGGCATGAGATTCAGGGCATGAGTTTCAGGGCATGTGATTCAGGACAGGAGTTTCAAGGCATGAGATTCAGGGCATGACTTTCAGTGCATGAGTATGAGGGCAGGAGTTTCAGGGTATGAGATTTAGGGCATGAGTTTCAGTGCATGAGATTCAGGGCATCAGTTTCAGGGCAGGAGTTTCAGTGCATGAGTTTCACGGCATGAGATTCACGGCATGAGATTCAGGGCATGAGTTTTAGTGTAGGTGTTTCAGTGCAAGAGTTTCAGTGCATGAGATTCAGGGCATGAGTTTCAGAGCAGGTGTTTCAGTGCAAGAGTTTGAGGGCATGAGATTTAGGGCATGAGTTTCAAGGCAGGAGATTCAGGGCATGAGATTCGGGTCTTGAGTTTCAAGGCAGGTGTTTTATGGCACGTATTTCAGTGCAGGAGATTCAGGGCAGGAGATTTAGGGCAGTTGTTTCAGTGCAAGATTTTCAGTGCAAGAGTTTCAGGGCATGTCTTTCAGTGCATAAGTTTCAGGGCAGGAGTTTCAGAGCATGAGATTCAGGGCATGAGTTTCAGGGCAGGAGATTCACGGCTTGAGTTTAAGGTCATGATATTTAGCGCATGAGATTCAGTGCATGAGTTTCAGGGTAGAAGATTCTTGGCATAAGATTCAGGGCATGAGTTTCAGGACAGGAGAATCAGGGTTGAGTTTCAGGGCATGAGATTCAGGGCATGAGTTTCAGGGCATGAGTTTCAGAGCATGAGATTCAGGACAGGAGTTTCAAGGCATGAGATTCAGGGCATGAGTTTCAGTGCATGAGTTTCAGTGCATGAGTTTGAGGGCAGGAGTTTAAAGGCATGAGATTCAGGGCATGAGTTTCAGGGCATGAGATTCAGGACAGGAATTTCAGGGCATGTGATTCAGATAATGAGTTTCTGGGCAGATGATTCAGGGCATGAGTTTCAGTGCATGAGATTCAGGGCCATCAGTTTCAGAGCAGGAGTTTCAGTGCATGAGTTTCACGGCATGATATTCACGGCATGAGATTCAGGGCATGAGCTTTAGGGTAGGTGTTTCAGTGCAAGAGTTTCAGGGCATGAGATTCAGGGCATTAGTTTCAGGGCAGGAATTTCAGGGCATGACATTCAGGGCATGAGTTTTAGGGCAGGTGTTTCAGTTCAAGAGTTTGAAGGCATGAGATTCAGGGCATGAGTTACAAGGCAGGAGATTCAGGGCAGGAGATTCAGGGCATGAGATTCGGGGCTTGAGTTTCAAGGCAGGTGTTTTAGGGCACGTATTTCAGTGCAGGAGTTTCAGGGCAGGAGATTCAGAGCATGAGTTTCTGGGCATGAGTTTCAGGGCATGAGATTCACGACATGAGTTTCAGGGCATGGGTTTCAGGTCTGTGGTTTCAGGGCTTGATATTCAGGGCAGCAGTTTCAGGGCAGAAGATTCAGGGCAGGAGATTCAGGGCAGGTGTTTCAGTGCAAGAGTTTCAGTGCAAGTGTTTCAGGGCATGTCTTTCAGTGCATGAGTTTCAGGGCAGGAGTTTCAGAGCTTGAGATTGAGGGCATGAGTTTCAGGGCAGGAGATTCACGGCTTGAGTTTAAGGTCATGAGATTTAGCGCATGAGATTCAGTGCATGAGTTTCAGGGCAGAAGTTTCAGGGCATGAGATTCAGGGCATGAGTTTCAGGGCAGGAGAATCAGGGCGTGAGTTTCACGGCATGAAATTCAGGGCATGAGTTTCAGGGCATGAGTTTCAGGGCAGGAGTTTCAGGGCATGTAATTCAGGGCGTGAGTTTCAGGATATGAGATTCATGGCATGAGTTTCAGTGCAGGAGTTTCAGGGCATGAGATTCAGGGCATGAGTTTCAGGGCATGAGATTCAGGACAGGAGTTTCAAGGCATGAAATTCAGGGCATGAGTTTCAGTGCATGAGTTTCAGGGCAGGAGTTTCAGGTTATGAGATTTAGGGCATGAGTTTCCAGGCAGGAGATTCAGAGCATGAGATTCAGGGCATGAGTTTCAGGGCAGGAGATTCACGGCTTGAGTTTAAGGTCATGATATTTAGCGCATGAGATTCAGTGCATGAGTTTCAGGGTAGAAGTTTCTTGGCATAAGATTCAGGGCATGAGTTTCAGGACAGGAGAATCAGGGTTGAGTTTCAGGGCATGAGATTCAGGGCATGAGTTTCAGGGCATGAGTTT
Organism: Mobula birostris; assembly: GCF_030028105.1. Lineage (NCBI taxonomy): Eukaryota > Metazoa > Chordata > Chondrichthyes > Myliobatiformes > Myliobatidae > Mobula > Mobula birostris. The sequence goes on from NW_027277729.1 coordinate 11,147, forward strand.
CAGTGCAGGAGTTTCAGGGCATGAGTTTCAGAGCATGAGATTCAGGACAGGAGTTTCAAGGCATGAGATTCAGAGCATGAGTTTCAGTGCATGAGTTTCAGTGCATGAGTTTGAGGGCAGGAGTTTAAAGGCATGAGATTCAGGGCATGAGATTCAGGACAGGAATTTCAGGGCATGTGATTCAGATAATGAGTTTCTGGGCAGATGATTCAGGGCATGAGTTTCAGTGCATGAGTTTCAGTGCATGAGATTCAGGGCATCAGTTTCAGAGCAGGAGTTTCAGTGCATGAGTTTCACGGCATGATATTCATGGCATGAGATTCAGGGGATGAGTTTTAGGGTAGGTGTTTCAGTGCAAGAGTTTCAGGGCATGAGATTCAGGGCATGAGTTTCAGGGCAGGAATTTCAGGGCATGACATTCAGGGCATGAGTTTTAGGGCAGGTGTTTCAGTGTAAGAGTTTGAAGGCATGAGATTCAGCGCATGAGTTACAAGGCAGGAGATTCAGGGCAGGAGATTCAGGGCATGAGATTCGGGGCTTGAGTTTCAAGGCAGGTGTTTTAGCGCACGTATTTCAGTGCAGGAGTTTCAGGGCAGGAGATTCAGAGCATGAGTTTCTGGGCATGAGTTTCAGGGCATGAGATTCACGACATGAGTTTCAGCGCATGGGTTTCAGGTCTGTGGTTTCAGGGCTTGATATTCAGGGCAGCAGTTTCAGGGTAGAAGATTCAGGGCAGGAGATTCAGGGCAGGTGTTTCAGTGCAAGAGTTTCAGTGCAAGTGTTTCAGGGCATGTCTTTCAGTGCATGAGTTTCAGGGCAGGAGTTTCAGAGCTTGAGATTCAGGGCATGAGTTTCAGGGCAGGAGATTCACGGCTTGAGTTTAAGTTCATGAGATTTAGCGCATGAGATTCAGTGCATGAGTTTCAGGGCAGAAGTTTCAGGGCATGAGATTCAGGGCATGAGTTTCAGGGCAGGAGAATCAGGGCGTGAGTTTCAGGGCATGTAATTCAGGGCGTGAGTTTCAGGATATGAGATTCATGGCATGAGTTTCAGTGCAGGAGTTTCACGGCATGAGATTCAGGGCATGAGTTTCAGGGCATGAGATTCAGGACAGGAGTTTCAAGGCATGAAATTCAGGGCATGAGTTTCAGTGCATGAGATTCAGGGCTTGAGTTTCAGGGCATGAGGTTCAGGGCATGAGTTTCAGTGCATGAGATTCAGGGCATGAGTTTCAGGGGATGAGGTTCAGGGCATGAGTTTCAGTGCTTGAGATTCAGTGCATCAGTTAAAGGGCAGGAGTTTCAGTGCACGAGTTTCACGGCATGAGATTCAGGGCATGAGTTTCAGGGCAGGTGATTCAGGGCAGGAGTTTCAGGACATGAGATTCAGGGCATGAGTTTCAAGGCAGGAGATTCAGGGCAGGAGTTTCATTGCAGGAGTTTCAGAGCATGAGATTCAGGGCATGAGATTCAGGGCATGAGTTTCAGGGCAGGAGATTCAGAGCAGGAGTTTCAAGGCATGAGATTCAGGGCATGAGTTTCAGTGCATGAGCTTGAGGGCATGAGATTCAGAGCATGAAATTCAGGGCATGAGTTTCAGTACATGAGTTTCAGGGCATGAGTTTCAGGTCTGTGGTTTCCGGGCTTGAGATTCAGCGCAGAAGTTTCAGAGCAGCAGTGTCAGGGCATGAGATTCAGGGCATGAGTTTCAGGGCAGGTGATTCAGGGCAGGAGTTTCAGGGTATGAGATTCAGGGCATGAGTTTCAGGGTAGAAGTTTCTTGGCATAAGATTCAGGGCATGAGTTTCAGGACAGGAGAATCAGGGTTGAGTTTCAGGGCATGAGATTCAGGGCATGAGTTTCAGGGCATGAGTTTCAGGGCATGAGTTTCAGGGCAGGAGTTTCAGGGCATGTAATTCAGGGCGTGAGTTTCAGGATATGAGATTCATGGCATGAGTTTCAGTGCAGGAGTTTCAGGGCATGAGATTCAGGGCTTGAGTTGCAGGGCATGAGATTCAGGACAGGAGTTTCAAGGCATGAGATTCAGGGCATGAGTTTCAGTGCATGAGTTTCAGTGCATGAGTTTGAGGGCAGGAGTTTAAAGGCATGAGATTCAGGGCATGAGATTCAGGGCAGGAATTTCAGGTCATGTGATTCAGGGCATGAGTTTCTGGGCAGATGATTCAAGGCAGGAGTTTTAGGACATGTGAATCAGGGCATGAGTTTCAGTGCATGAGTTTCAGGGCAGGAGTTTCAGGGTATGATATTTAGGGCATGAGTTTCAGGGCAGGAGATTCAGGGTTTGAGTTTCAAGGCATGATATTCAGGGCATGAGTTTCAGGGCAAGAGTTTCATGGCAGGAGTTTCAGTGCAGGAGTTTCAGGATATGAGATTCATGGCATGATATTCGGGGCAGCAGTTTCAGGGCATGAGTTTCAGAATATGAGATTCATGGCATGATATTCAGGGCAGCAGTTTCAGTGCATGAGATTCAGGACATGAGTTTCAATGCAGTAGTTTCAGGGCATGAGATTCAGGGCATGAGTTTCAGGGCATGTGATTCAGGACAGGAGTTTGAAGGCATGAGATTCAGGGCTTGAGTAACAGTGCATGAATTTGAGGGCAGGAGTTTCAGGGCATGAGATTCAGGACATGAGTTTCAGGGCATGAGATTGAGTCCATGAGTTTCAGGGCATGAGTTTCAGGTCTGTGGTTTCCGGGATTGAGATTCAGCGCAGCAGTTTCAGAGCAGCAGTTTCAGGGCATGAGATTCAGGGCATGAGTTTCAGGGCAGGTGATTCAGGGCAGGAGTTTCAGGGTATGAGATTCAGGGCATGAGTTTCAGGGCAGGAGAATCAGGGCTTGAGTTTCAGAGCATGACATTCAGGGGATGAGTTTCAGTGCATGAATTTCAGGGCATGAGATTCAGGGCATGAGATTCAGGGCATGAGTTTCAGGGCATGAGATTCAGGACATGAGTTTCAGGGCATAGGTTTCAGGTCTGTGGTTTCAGGGCTTGAGATTTAGGGCAGCAGTTTCATGGCAGGAGTTTCCGTGCAGGAGTTTCAGGATATGAGATTCATGGCATGATATTCAGGGCACCAGTTTCAAGGCATGAGATTCAGGACATGAGTTTCAGTGCAGTAGTTTCAGGGCATGCGATTCAGGGCAGGTGATTCAGGACAGGAGTTTCAAGGCATGAGATTCAGGGCATGACTTTCAGTGCATGAGTATGAGGGCAGGAGTTTCAGGGTATGAGATTTAGGGCATGAGTTTCAGTGCATGAGATTCAGGGCATCAGTTTCAGGGCAGGAGTTTCAGTGCATGAGTTTCACGGCATGAGATTCACGGCATGAGATTCAGGGCATGAGTTTTAGGGTAGGTGTTTCAGTGCAAGAGTTTCAGTGCATGAGATTCAGGGCATGAGTTTCAGAGCAGGTGTTTCAGTGCAAGAGTTTGAGGGCATGAGATTTAGGGCATGAGTTTCAAGGCAGGAGATTCAGGGCATGAGATTCGGGTCTTGAGTTTCAAGGCAGGTGTTTTATGGCACGTATTTCAGTGCAGGAGATTCAGGGCAGGAGATTTAGGGCAGTTGTTTCAGTGCAAGATTTTCAGTGCAAGAGTTTCAGGGCATGTCTTTCAGTGCATAAGTTTCAGGGCAGGAGTTTCAGAGCATGAGATTCAGGGCATGAGTTTCAGGGCAGGAGATTCACGGCTTGAGTTTAAGGTCATGATATTTAGCGCATGAGATTCAGTGCATGAGTTTCAGGGTAGAAGTTTCTTGGCATAAGATTCAGGGCATGAGTTTCAGGACAGGAGAATCAGGGTTGAGTTTCAGGGCATGAGATTCAGGGCATGAGTTTCAGGGCATGAGTTTCAGTGCAGGAGTTTCAGGGCATGAGTTTCAGAGCATGAGATTCAGGACAGGAGTTTCAAGGCATGAGATTCAGGGCATGAGTTTCAGTGCATGAGTTTCAGTGCATGAGTTTGAGGGCAGGAGTTTAAAGGCATGAGATTCAGGGCATGAGTTTCAGGGCATGAGATTCAGGACAGGAATTTCAGGGCATGTGATTCAGATAATGAGTTTCTGGGCAGATGATTCAGGGCATGAGTTTCAGTGCATGAGTTTCAGTGCATGAGATTCAGGGCATCAGTTTCAGAGCAGGAGTTTCAGTGCATGAGTTTCACGGCATGATATTCACGGCATGAGATTCAGGGCATGAGCTTTAGGGTAGGTGTTTCAGTGCAAGAGTTTCAGGGCATGAGATTCAGGGCATGAGATTCAGGGCAGGAATTTCAGGTCATGTAATTCAGGGCATGAGTTTCTGGGCAGATGATTCAAGGCAGGAGTTTTAGGACATGTGAATCAGGGCATGAGTTTCAGTGCATGAGTTTCAGGGCAGGAGTTTCAGGGTATGATATTTAGGGCATGAGTTTCAGGGCAGGAGATTCAGGGTTTGAGTTTCAAGGCATGATATTCAGGGCATGAGTTTCAGGGCAAGAGTTTCATGGCAGGAGTTTCAGTGCAGGAGTTTCAGGATATGAGATTCATGGCATGATATTCGGTGCAGCAGTTTCAGGGCATGAGTTTCAGAATATGAGATTCATGGCATGATATTCAGGGCAGCAGTTTCAGTGCATGAGATTCAGGGCATGAGTTTCAGGGCATGTGATTCAGGACAGGAGTTTGAAGGCATGAGATTCAGGGCTTGAGTAACAGTGCATGAATTTGAGGGCAGGAGTTTCAGGGCATGAGATTCAGGACATGAGTTTCAGGGCATGAGATTCAGCGCAGCAGTTTCAGAGCAGCAGTTTCAGGGCATGAGATTCAGGGCATGAGTTTCAGGGCAGGTGATTCAGGGCAGGAGTTTCAAGGTATGAGATTCAGGGCATGAGTTTCAGGGCAGGAGAATCAGGGCTTGAGTTTCAGAGCATGACATTCAGGGGATGAGTTTCAGTGCATGAATTTCAGGGCATGAGATTCAGGGCATGAGATTCAGGGCATGAGTTTCAGGGCATGAGATTCAGGACATGAGTTTCAGGGCATAGGTTTCAGGTCTGTGGTTTCAGGGCTTGAGATTTAGGGCAGCAGTTTCAGGGCAGGAGTTTCATGGCAGTAGTTTCAGGGCATGAGATTCAGGGCAAGAGTTTCATGGCAGGAGTTTCCGTGCAGGAGTTTCAGGATATGAGATTCATGGCATGATATTCAGGGCACCAGTTTCAAGGCATGAGATTCAGGACATGAGTTTCAGTGCAGTAGTTTCAGGGCATGCGATTCAGGGCATGTGATTCAGGACAGGAGTTTCAAGGCATGAGATTCAGGGCATGACTTTCAGTGCATGAGTATGAGGGCAGGAGTTTCAGGGTATGAGATTTAGGGCATGAGTTTCAGTGCATGAGATTCAGGGCATCAGTTTCAGGGCAGGAGTTTCAGTGCATGAGTTTCACGGCATGAGATTCACGGCATGAGATTCAGGGCATGAGTTTTAGGGTAGGTGTTTCAGTGCATGAGTTTCAGTGCATGAGATTCAGGGCATGAGTTTCAGAGCAGGTGTTTCAGTGCAAGAGTTTGAGGGCATGAGATTTAGGGCATGAGTTTCAAGGCAGGAGATTCAGGGCATGAGATTCGGGTCTTGAGTTTCAAGGCAGGTGTTTTATGGCACGTATTTCAGTGCAGGAGATTCAGGGCAGGAGATTTAGGGCAGTTGTTTCAGTGCAAGATTTTCAGTGCAAGAGTTTCAGGGCATGTCTTTCAGTGCATAAGTTTCAGGGCAGGAGTTTCAGAGCATGAGATTCAGGGCATGAGTTTCAGGGCAGGAGATTCACGGCTTGAGTTTAAGGTCATGATATTTAGCGCATGAGATTCAGTGCATGAGTTTCAGGGTAGAAGTTTCTTGGCATAAGATTCAGGGCATGAGTTTCAGTGCATGAGTTTCAGGGCAGAAGTTTCAGGGCATGAGATTCAGGGCATGAGTTTCAGGGCAGGAGAATCAGAGCGTGAGTTTCACGGCATGAGATTCAGGGCATGAGTTTCAGGGCATGAGTTTCAGGGCAGGAGTTTCAGGGCATGTAATTCAGGGCGTGAGTTTCAGGATATGAGATTCATGGCATGAGTTTCAGTGCAGGAGTTTCAGGGCATGAGATTCAGGGCATGAGTTTCAGGGCATGAGATTCAGGACAGGAGTTTCAAGGCATGAAATTCAGGGCATGAGTTTCAGTGCATGAGTTTCAGGGCAGGAGTTTCAGGTTATGAGATTTAGGGCATGAGTTTCAAGGCCGGAGATTCAGAGCATGAGATTCAGGGCATGAGTTTCAGGGCAGGAGATTCACGGCTTGAGTTTAAGGTCATGATATTTAGCGCATGAGATTCAGTGCATGAGTTTCAGGGTAGAAGTTTCTTGGCATAAGATTCAGGGCATGAGTTTCAGGACAGGAGAATCAGGGTTGAGTTTCAGGGCATGAGATTCAGGGCATGAGTTTCAGGGCATGAGTTTCAGTGCAGGAGTTTCAGGGCATGAGTTTCAGAGCATGAGATTCAGGACAGGAGTTTCAAGGCATGAGATTCAGAGCATGAGTTTCAGTGCATGAGTTTCAGTGCATGAGTTTGAGGGCAGGAGTTTAAAGGCATGAGATTCAGGGCATGAGTTTCAGGGCATGAGATTCAGGACAGGAATTTCAGGGCATGTGATTCAGATAATGAGTTTCTGGGCAGATGATTCAGGGCATGAGTTTCAGTGCATGAGTTTCAGTGCATGAGATTCAGGGCATCAGTTTCAGAGCAGGAGTTTCAGTGCATGAGTTTCACGGCATGATATTCACGGCATGAGATTCAGGGCATGAGCTTTAAGGTAGGTGTTTCAGTGCAAGAGTTTCAGGGCATGAGATTCAGGGCATGAGATTCAGGGCAGGAATTTCAGGTCATGTGATTCAGGGCATGAGTTTCTGGGCAGATGATTCAAGGCAGGAGTTTTAGGACATGTGAATCAGGGCATGAGTTTCAGTGCATGAGTTTCAGGGCAGGAGTTTCAGGGTATGATATTTAGGGCATGAGTTTCAGGGCAGGAGATTCAGGGTTTGAGTTTCAAGGCATGATATTCAGGGCATGAGTTTCAGGGCAAGAGTTTCATGGCAGGAGTTTCAGTGCAGGAGTTTCAGGATATGAGATTCATGGCATGATATTCGGTGCAGCAGTTTCAGGGCATGAGTTTCAGAATATGAGATTCATGGCATGATATTCAGGGCAGCAGTTTCAGTGCATGAGATTCAGGGCATGAGTTTCAGGGCATGTGATTCAGGACAGGAGTTTGAAGGCATGAGATTCAGGGCTTGAGTAACAGTGCATGAATTTGAGGGCAGGAGTTTCAGGGCATGAGATTCAGGACATGAGTTTCAGGGCATGAGATTCAGCGCAGCAGTTTCAGAGCAGCAGTTTCAGGGCATGAGATTCAGGGCATGAGTTTCAGGGCAGGTGATTCAGGGCAGGAGTTTCAAGGTATGAGATTCAGGGCATGAGTTTCAGGGCAGGAGAATCAGGGCTTGAGTTTCAGAGCATGACATTCAGGGGATGAGTTTCAGTGCATGAATTTCAGGGCATGAGATTCAGGGCATGAGATTCAGGGCATGAGTTTCAGGGCATGAGATTCAGGACATGAGTTTCAGGGCATAGGTTTCAGGTCTGTGGTTTCAGGGCTTGAGATTTAGGGCAGCAGTTTCAGGGCAGGAGTTTCATGGCAGTAGTTTCAGGGCATGAGATTCAGGGCAAGAGTTTCATGGCAGGAGTTTCCGTGCAGGAGTTTCAGGATATGAGATTCATGGCATGATATTCAGGGCACCAGTTTCAAGGCATGAGATTCAGGACATGAGTTTCAGTGCAGTAGTTTCAGGGCATGCGATTCAGGGCATGTGATTCAGGACAGGAGTTTCAAGGCATGAGATTCAGGGCATGACTTTCAGTGCATGAGTATGAGGGCAGGAGTTTCAGGGTATGAGATTTAGGGCATGAGTTTCAGTGCATGAGATTCAGGGCATCAGTTTCAGGGCAGGAGTTTCAGTGCATGAGTTTCACGGCATGAGATTCACGGCATGAGATTCAGGGCATGAGTTTTAGGGTAGGTGTTTCAGTGCATGAGTTTCAGTGCATGAGATTCAGGGCATGAGTTTCAGAGCAGGTGTTTCAGTGCAAGAGTTTGAGGGCATGAGATTTAGGGCATGAGTTTCAAGGCAGGAGATTCAGGGCATGAGATTCGGGTCTTGAGTTTCAAGGCAGGTGTTTTATGGCACGTATTTCAGTGCAGGAGATTCAGGGCAGGAGATTTAGGGCAGTTGTTTCAGTGCAAGATTTTCAGTGCAAGAGTTTCAGGGCATGTCTTTCAGTGCATAAGTTTCAGGGCAGGAGTTTCAGAGCATGAGATTCAGGGCATGAGTTTCAGGGCAGGAGATTCACGGCTTGAGTTTAAGGTCATGATATTTAGCGCATGAGATTCAGTGCATGAGTTTCAGGGTAGAAGTTTCTTGGCATAAGATTCAGGGCATGAGTTTCAGGACAGGAGAATCAGGGTTGAGTTTCAGGGCATGAGATTCAGGGCATGAGTTTCAGGGCATGAGTTTCAGTGCAGGAGTTTCAGGGCATGAGTTTCAGAGCATGAGATTCAGGACAGGAGTTTCAAGGCATGAGATTCAGGGCATGAGTTTCAGTGCATGAGTTTCAGTGCATGAGTTTGAGGGCAGGAGTTTAAAGGCATGAGATTCAGGGCATGAGTTTCAGGGCATGAGATTCAGGACAGGAATTTCAGGGCATGAGATTCAGGACATGAGTTTCAGGGCATGAGATTCAGCGCAGCAGTTTCAGAGCAGCAGTTTCAGGGCATGAGATTCAGGGCATGAGTTTCAGGGCAGGTGATTCAGGGCAGGAGTTTCAAGGTATGAGATTCAGGGCATGAGTTTCAGGGCAGGAGAATCAGGGCTTGAGTTTCAGAGCATGACATTCAGGGGATGAGTTTCAGTGCATGAATTTCAGGGCATGAGATTCAGGGCATGAGATTCAGGGCATGAGTTTCAGGGCATGAGATTCAGGACATGAGTTTCAGGGCATAGGTTTCAGGTCTGTGGTTTCAGGGCTTGAGATTTAGGGCAGCAGTTTCAGGGCAGGAGTTTCATGGCAGTAGTTTCAGGGCATGAGATTCAGGGCAAGAGTTTCATGGCAGGAATTTCCGTGCAGGAGTTTCAGGATATGAGATTCATGGCATGATATTCAGGGCACCAGTTTCAAGGCATGAGATTCAGGACATGAGTTTCAAGGCATGAGATTCAGGGCATGACTTTCAGTGCATGAGTATGAGGGCAGGAGTTTCAGGGTATGAGATTTAGGGCATGAGTTTCAGTGCATGAGATTCAGGGCATCAGTTTCAGGGCAGGAGTTTCAGTGCATGAGTTTCACGGCATGAGATTCACGGCATGAGATTCAGGGCATGAGTTTTAGGGTAGGTGTTTCAGTGCATGAGTTTCAGTGCATGAGATTCAGGGCATGAGTTTCAGGACAGGAGTTTCAAGGCATGAGATTCAGGGCATGACTTTCAGTGCATGAGTATGAGGGCAGGAGTTTCAGGGTATGAGATTTAGGGCATGAGTTTCAGTGCATGAGATTCAGGGCATCAGTTTCAGGGCAGGAGTTTCAGTGCATGAGTTTCACGGCATGAGATTCACGGCATGAGATTCAGGGCATGAGTTTTAGGGTAGGTGTTTCAGTGCATGAGTTTCAGTGCATGAGATTCAGGGCATGAGTTTCAGAGCAGGTGTTTCAGTGCAAGAGTTTGAGGACATGAGATTTAGGGCATGAGTTTCAAGGCAGGAGATTCAGGGCATGAGATTCGGGTCTTGAGTTTCAAGGCAGGTGTTTTATGGCACGTATTTCAGTGCAGGAGATTCAGGGCAGGAGATTTAGGGCAGTTGTTTCAGTGCAAGATTTTCAGTGCAAGAGTTTCAGGGCATGTCTTTCAGTGCATAAGTTTCAGGGCAGGAGTTTCAGAGCATGAGATTCAGGGCATGAGTTTCAGGGCAGGAGATTCACGGCTTGAGTTTAAGGTCATGATATTTAGCGCATGAGATTCAGTGCATGAGTTTCAGGGTAGAAGTTTCTTGGCATAAGATTCAGGGCATGAGTTTCAGGACAGGAGAATCAGGGTTGAGTTTCAGGGCATGAGATTCAGGGCATGAGTTTCAGGGCATGAGTTTCAGTGCAGGAGTTTCAGGGCATGAGTTTCAGAGCATGAGATTCAGGACAGGAGTTTCAAGGCATGAGATTCAGGGCATGAGTTTCAGTGCATGAGTTTCAGTGCATGAGTTTGAGGGCAGGAGTTTAAAGGCATGAGATTCAGGGCATGAGTTTCAGGGCATGAGATTCAGGACAGGAATTTCAGGGCATGTGATTCAGATAATGAGTTTCTGGGCAGATGATTCAGGGCATGAGTTTCAGTGCATGAGTTTCAGTGCATGAGATTCAGGGCATCAGTTTCAGAGCAGGAGTTTCAGTGCATGAGTTTCACGGCATGATATTCACGGCATGAGATTCAGGGCATGAGCTTTAGGGTAGGTGTTTCAGTGCAAGAGTTTCAGGGCATGAGATTCAGGGCATGAGTTTCAGGGCAGGAATTTCAGGGCATGACATTCAGGGCATGAGTTTTAGGGCAGGTGTTTCAGTGCAAGAGTTTGAAGGCATGAGATTCAGGGCATGAGTTACAAGGCAGGAGATTCAGGGCAGGAGATTCAGGGCATGAGATTCGGGGCTTGAGTTTCAAGGCAGGTGTTTTAGGGCACGTATTTCAGTGCAGGAGTTTCAGGGCAGGAGATTCAGAGCATGAGTTTCTGGGCATGAGTTTCAGGGCATGAGATTCACGACATGAGTTTCAGGGCATGGGTTTCAGGTCTGTGGTTTCAGGGCTTGATATTCAGGGCAGCAGTTTCAGGGCAGAAGATTCAGGGCAGGAGATTCAGGGCAGGTGTTTCAGTGCAAGAGTTTCAGTGCAAGTGTTTCAGGGCATGTCTTTCAGTGCATGAGTTTCAGGGCAGGAGTTTCAGAGCTTGAGATTCAGGGCATGAGTTTCAGGGCAGGAGATTCACGGCTTGAGTTTAAGGTCATGAGATTTAGCGCATGAGATTCAGTGCATGAGTTTCAGGGCAGAAGTTTCAGGGCATGAGATTCAGGGCATGAGTTTCAGGGCAGGAGAATCAGGGCGTGAGTTTCACGGCATGAGATTCAGGGCATGAGTTTCAGGGCATGAGTTTCAGGGCAGGAGTTTCAGGGCATGTAATTCAGGGCGTGAGTTTCAGGATATGAGATTCATGGCATGAGTTTCAGTGCAGGAGTTTCAGGGCATGAGATTCAGGGCATGAGTTTCAGGGCATGAGATTCAGGGCATGAGTTTCAGGGCATGAGATTCAGGACAGGAGTTTCAAGGCATGAAATTCAGGGCATGAGTTTCAGTGCATGAGTTTCAGGGCAGGAGTTTCAGGTTATGAGATTTAGGGCATGAGTTTCAAGGCAGGAGATTCAGAGCATGAGATTCAGGGCATGAGTTTCAGGGCAGGAGATTCACGGCTTGAGTTTAAGGTCATGATATTTAGCGCATGAGATTCAGTGCATGAGTTTCAGGGTAGAAGTTTCTTGGCATAAGATTCAGGGCATGAGTTTCAGGACAGGAGAATCAGGGTTGAGTTTCAGGGCATGAGATTCAGGGCATGAGTTTCAGGGCATGAGTTTCAGTGCAGGAGGTTCAGGGCATGAGTTTCAGGGCATGAGATTCAGGACAGGAATTTCAGGGCATGTGATTCAGATAATGAGTTTCTGGGCAGATGATTCAGGGCATGAGTTTCAGTGCATGAGTTTCAGTGCATGAGATTCAGGGCATCAGTTTCAGAGCAGGAGTTTCAGTGCATGAGTTTCACGGCATGATATTCACGGCATGAGATTCAGGGCATGAGTTTTAGGGTAGGTGTTTCAGTGCAAGAGTTTCAGGGCATGAGATTCAGGGCATGAGTTTCAGGGCAGGAATTTCAGGGCATGACATTCAGGGCATGAGTTTTAGGGCAGGTGTTTCAGTGCAAGAGTTTGAAGGCATGAGATTCAGCGCATGAGTTACAAGGAAGGAGATTCAGGGCAGGAGATTCAGGGCATGAGATTCGGGGCTTGAGTTTCAAGGCAGGTGTTTTAGCGCACGTATTTCAGTGCAGGAGTTTCAGGGCAGGAGATTCAGAGCATGAGTTTCTGGGCATGAGTTTCAGGGCATGAGATTCACGACATGAGTTTCAGGGCATGGGTTTCAGGTCTGTGGTTTCAGGGCTTGATATTCAGGGCAGCAGTTTCAGGGTAGAGGATTCAGGGCAGGAGATTCAGGGCAGGTGTTTCAGTGCAAGAGTTTCAGTGCAAGTGTTTCAGGGCATGTCTTTCAGTGCATGAGTTTCAGGGCAGGAGTTTCAGAGCTTGAGATTCAGGGCATGAGTTTCAGGGCAGGAGAATCAGGGCGTGAGTTTCACGGCATGAGATTCAGGGCATGAGTTTCAGGGCAGGAGTTTCAGGGCATGTAATTCAGGGCGTGAGTTTCAGGATATGAGATTCATGGCATGAGTTTCAGTGCAGGAGTTTCAGGGCATGAGATTCAGGGCATGAGTTTCAGGGCATGAGATTCAGGACAGGAGTTTCAAGGCATGAAATTCAGGGCATGAGTTTCAGTGCATGAGTTTCAGGGCAGGAGTTTCAGGTTATGAGATTTAGGGCATGAGTTTCAGTGCATGAGATTCAGGGCTTGAGTTTCAGGGTATGAGGTTCAGGGCATGAGTTTCAGTGCATGAGATTCAGGGCATGAGTTTCAGGGCATGAGGTTCAGGGCATGAGTTTCAGTGCTTGAGATTCAGTGCATCAGTTTCAGGGCAGGAGTTTCAGTGCACGAGTTTCACGGCATGAGATTCAGGGCATGAGTTTCAGGGCAGGTGATTCAGGGCAGGAGTTTCAGGACATGAGATTCAGGGCATGAGTTTCAAGGCAGGAGATTCAGGGCAGGAGTTTCATTGCAGGAGTTTCAGAGCATGAGATTCAGGGCATGAGATTCAGGGCATGAGTTTCAGGGCAGGAGATTCAGAGCAGGAGTTTCAAGGCATGAGATTCAGGGCATGAGTTTCAGTGCATGAGCTTGAGGGCATGAGATTCAGAGCATGAAATTCAGGGCATGAGTTTCAGTACATGAGTTTCAGAGCATGAGTTTCAGGTCTGTGGTTTCCGGGCTTGAGATTCAGCGCAGAAGTTTCAGAGCAGCAGTGTCAGGACATGAGATTCAGGGCATGAGTTTCAGGGCAGGTGATTCAGGGCAGGAGTTTCAGGGTATGAGATTCAGGGCATGAGTTTCAGGGTAGAAGTTTCTTGGCATAAGATTCAGGGCATGAGTTTCAGGACAGGAGAATCAGGGTTGAGTTTCAGGGCATGAGATTCAGGGCATGAGTTTCAGGGCATGAGTTTCAGGGCATGAGTTTCAGGGCAGGAGTTTCAGGGCATGTAATTCAGGGCGTGAGTTTCAGGATATGAGATTCATGGCATGAGTTTCAGTGCAGGAGTTTCAGGGCATGAGATTCAGGGCTTGAGTTGCAGGGCATGAGATTCAGGGCATGAGTTTCAGTGCATGAGTTTCAGTGCATGAGTTTGAGGGCAGGAGTTTAAAGGCATGAGATTCAGGGCATGAGATTCAGGGCAGGAATTTCAGGTCATGTGATTCAGGGCATGAGTTTCTGGACAGATGATTCAAGGCAGGAGTTTTAGGACATGTGAATCAGGGCATGAGTTTCAGTGCATGAGTTTCAGGGCAGGAGTTTCAGGGTATGATATTTAGGGCATGAGTTTCAGGGCAGGAGATTCAGGGTTTGAGTTTCAAGGCATGATATTCAGGGCATGAGTTTCAGGGCAAGAGTTTCATGGCAGGAGTTT
>NW_027277730.1:0-25107 GCF_030028105.1 Mobula birostris
TCACTGCTCACTCCCCCTGCCCTCCCTCCCTCATTCTGTCACTGCTCTTTCCCCTGCCCTCCCTCTCTCCCTCATTCTGTCACTGCTCTCTCCCCCTGCCTTCTCTCTCTCCTTCATTCTGTCACTGCTCTCTCCCCCTGCCATCTCTCCCTCATTCTGTCACTGCTCTCTCCCCCTGCCCTCTCTCCCTCATTCTGTCACTGCTCTCTCCCTCTGCCCTCCCTCCCTCATTCTGTCACTGCTCTCCCTCTGCCCTCCTCACTCATTCTGTCACTGCTCTCTCCCCCTGCCCTCCCTCTCTCCCTCATTCTGTCACTGCTCTCTCCCCCTGCCCTCCTTCTCTCCCTCATTCTGTCACTGCTCTCTCCCCCAGCCCTCCCTCTCTCCCTAATTCTGTCACTGCTCTCTCCCCCTGCCCTCTCTCCCTCATTCTGTCACTGCAGTCTCCCCCTGCCCTCCTTCTCTCCCTCATTCTGTCACTGCTCTCTCCCTCTGCCCTCCCTCCCTCATTCTGTCAATGTCTCCCTCTGCCCTCCGTCCCTCATTCTGTCACTGCTCTCTCCCCCTGCCCTCCCTCTCTCCCTCATTCTGTCACAGCTCTCTCCCCCTGCCCTCTCTCCCTCATTCTGTCACAGCTCTCTCCCCCTGCCCTACCTCTCTCCCTCATTCTGTCACTGCTCTCTCCCTTTGCCCTCCCTCTCTCCCTCATTCTGTCACTGCTCTCTCCCCCTGCCCTCCCTCCCTCATTCTGTCACTGCTCTCTCCCTCTACCCTCTCTCTCTCCCTCATTCTGTCACTGCTCTCTCCCTCTGCCCTCCCTCCCTCATTCTGTCACAGCTCTCTCCCTCTGCCCTCCCTCCCCCATTCTGTCACAGCTCTCTCCCCCTGCCCTCCCTCTCTCCCTCATTCTGTCACTGCTCTCACCCCTGCACTCCCCCTCTCCCTCATTCTGTCACTGCTCTCTCCCCCTGCCCTCCCTCTCTCCCACATTCTGTCACTGCTCTCTCCCCCTGCCCTCCCTCCCTCATTCTGTCACAGCTCTCTCCCCTGCCCTCTCTCCTCATTCTGTCACAGCTCTCTCCCTCTGCCCTCCCTCCCTCATTCTGTCACTGCTCACTCCCTCTGCCCTCCCTCCCTCATTCTGTCACTGCTCTCTCCCTCTGCCCTCCCTCTCTCCCTCATTCTGTCACAGCTCTCTCCCCCTGCCCTCTCTCCCTCATTCTGTCACTGCTCTCTCCCCCTGCCCTCCCTCCCTCATTCTGTCACTGCTCTCTCCCCCTGCCCTCCCTCCCTCATTCTGTCACTGCTCTCTCCCTCTGCCCTCCCTCTCTCCCTCATTCTGTCACTGCTCTCTCCCTCTGCCCTCTCTCCCTCATTCTGTCACTGCTCTCTCCCCCTGCCCTCTCTCCCTCATTCTGTCACTGCTCTCTCCCCCTGCCCTCCCTCCCCCATTCTGTCACTGCTCTCTCCCCCTGCCCTCCCTCTCTCATTCTGTCACTGCTCTCTCCCTCTACCCTCTCTCTCTCCCTCATTCTGTCACTGCTCTCTCCTCCTGCCCTCCCTCCCTCATTCTGTCACTGCTCTCTCCCCCTGCCCTCCCTCCCTCATTCTGTCACTGCTCTCTCCCCCTGCCCTCCCTCCCTCATTCTGTCACTGCTCTCTCCCTCTGCCCTCCCTCTCTCCCTCATTCTGTCACTGCTCCCTCCCCCTGACCTCCCTCCCTCATTCTGTCACTGCTCTCTCCCCCTGCCCTCCCTCTCTCCCTCTGCCCTCTCTCTCTCTCCCTCATTCTATCACTGCTCACTCCCCCTGCCCTCCCTCTCTCCCTCATTCTGTCACTGCTCTCTCCCTCTGCCCTCCCTCTCTCATTCTGTCACTGCTCTCTCCCTCTGCCCTCTCTCTCTCCCTCATTCTGTCACT
The DNA here is from genome assembly GCF_030028105.1 of Mobula birostris. Classification (NCBI taxonomy): domain Eukaryota; kingdom Metazoa; phylum Chordata; class Chondrichthyes; order Myliobatiformes; family Myliobatidae; genus Mobula; species Mobula birostris. The sequence goes on from NW_027277730.1 coordinate 1,921, forward strand.
GCTCACTCCCCCTGCCCACCCTCTCTCCCTCATTCTGTCACTGCTGTCTCCCTCTGCCCTCCCTCCCTCATTCTGTCACTGCTCTCTCCCCCTGCCCTCTCTCCCTCATTCTGTCACCGCTCTCTCCCTCTGCCCTCCCTCATTCTGTCACTGCTCTCTCCCTCTGCCCTCCCTCCCTCATTCTGTCACTGTTCTCTCCCCCTGCCCTACCTCTCTCCCTCATTCTGTCACTGCTCTCTCCCTCTGCCCTCCCTCTCTCCCTCATTCTGTCACTGCTCTCTCCCTCTGCCCTCCCTCTCTCCCTCATTCTGTCACTGCTCTCTCCCCCTGCCCTCTCTCTCTCATTCTGTCACTGTTCTCTCCCCCTGCCCTCCCTCTCTCCCTCATTCTGTCACTGCTCTCTCCCTCTGCCCTTCCTCCCTCATTCTGTCACTGCTCTCTCCCTCTGCCCTCCCTCCCTCACTCTGTCACTGCTCTCTATCTCTGCCCTCCCTCTCTCTCTCATTCTGTCACTGTTCTCTCCCCCTGCCCTCCCTCTCTCCCTCATTCTGTCACTGCTCTCTCTCTCTGCCCTTCCTCCCTCATTCTGTCACTGCTCTCTCCCCCTGCCCTCCCTCCCTCATTCTGTCACTGCTCTCTCCCTCTACCCTCCCACTCTCCCTCATTCTCTCACTGCTCTCTCCCCCTGCCCTCCCTCTCTCCCTCATTCTGTCACTGCTCTCTCCCCCTGCCCTCCCTCCCTCATTCTGTCAATGCTCTCTCCCTCTGCCCTCTCTCTCTCCCTCATTCTGTCACTGCTCACTCCCCCTGCCCTCCCTCTCTCTCTCATTCTGTCACTGCTCTCTCCCTTTGCCCTCCCTCTCTCATTCTGTCACTGCTCTCTCCCTCTGCCCTCTCTCTCTCCCTCATTCTGTCACTGCTCACTCCCGCTGCCCTCCCTCTCTCCCTCATTCTGTCACTGCTGTCTCCCTCTGCCCTCCCTCCCTCATTCTGTCACTGCTCTCTCCCTCTGCCCTCCCTCCCTCCCTCATTCTGTCACTGCTCTCTCCCCCTGACCTCCCTCCCTCATTCTGGCACTGCTCTCTCCCCTGCCCTCCCTCCCTCATTCTGTCACTGCTCTCTCCCCCTGCCCTCCCTCTCTCCCTCATTCTGTCACTGCTCTCTCCCCCTGCCCTCCCTCTCTCCCTCATTCTGTCACTGCTCTCTCCCCCTGCCCTCCCTCCCTCATTCTGTCACTGCTCTCTCCCTCTGCCCTCCCTCCCTCATTCTGTCACTGCTCTCTCCCTCTGCCCTCCCTCCCTCATTCTGTCACTGCTCTCTCCCTCTGCCCTCCCTCTCTCCCTCATTCTGTCACTGCTCTCTCCCCCTGCCCTCCCTCCCTCATTCTGTCACTGCTCTCTCCCCCTGCCCTCCCTCTCTCCCTCATTCTGTCACTGCTCTCTCCCCCTGCCCTCCCTCCCTCATTCTGTCACTGCTCTCTCCCCTGCCCTCCCTCTCTCCCTCATTCTGTCACTGCTCTCTCCCCCTGCCCTCTCTCCCTCATTCTGTCACTGCTCTCTCCCTCTGCCCTCCCTCCCTCATTCTGTCACTGCTCTCTCCCTCTGCCCTCCCTCCCTCATTCTGTCACTGCTCTCTCCCTCTGCCCTCCCTCTCTCCCTCATTCTGTCACAGCTCTCTCCCCCTGCCCTCTCTCCCTCATTCTGTCACTGCTCTCTCCCCCTGCCCTCCCTCCCTCATTCTGTCACTGCTCTCTCCCCCTGCCCTCCCTCCCTCATTCTGTCACTACTCTCTCCCTCTGCCCTCCCTCTCTCCCTCATTCTGTCACTGCTCTCTCCCTCTGCCCTCTCTCCCTCATTCTGTCACTGCTCTCTCCCCCTGCCCTCTCTCCCTCATTCTGTCACTGCTCTCTCCCCTGCCCTCCCTCCCCCATTCTGTCACTGCTCTCTCCCCCTGCCCTCCCTCTCTCATTCTGTCACTGCTCTCTCCCTCTACCCTCTCTCTCTCCCTCATTCTGTCACTGCTCTCTCCTCCTGCCCTCCCTCCCTCATTCTGTCACTGCTCTCTCCCCCTGCCCTCCCTCCCTCATTCTGTCACTGCTCTCTCCCCCTGCCCTCCCTCCCTCATTCTGTCACTGCTCTCTCCCTCTGCCCTCCCTCTCTCCCTCATTCTGTCACTGCTCTCTCCCCCTGACCTCCCTCCCTCATTCTGTCACTGCTCTCTCCCCCTGCCCTCCCTCTCTCCCTCTGCCCTCCCTCTCTCCCTCATTCTGTCACTGCTCTCTCCCCCTGACCTCCCTCCCTCATTCTGTCACTGCTCTCTCCCCCTGCCCTCCCTCTCTCCCTCTGCCCTCTCTCTCTCCCTCTGCCCTCTCTCTCTCCCTCATTCTGTCACTGCTCTCTCCCTCTGCCCTCCCTCTCTCATTCTATCACTGCTCTCTCCCTCTGCCCTCTCTCTCTCCCTCATTCTGTCACTGCTCACTCCCCCTGCCCACCCTCTCTCCCTCATTCTGTCACTGCTGTCTCCCTCTGCCCTCCCTCCCTCATTCTGTCACTGCTCTCTCCCCCTGCCCTCTCTCCCTCATTCTGTCACCGCTCTCTCCCTCTGCCCTCTCTCCCTCCCTCATTCTGTCACTGCTCTCTCTCTCTGCCCTTCCTCCCTCATTCTGTCACTGCTCTCTCCCTCTACCCTCCCACTCTCCCTCATTCTCTCACTGCTCTCTCCCCCTGCCCTCCCTCTCTCCCTCATTCTGTCACTGCTCTCTCCCCCTGCCCTCCCTCCCTCATTCTGTCAATGCTCTCTCCCTCTGCCCTCTCTCTCTCCCTCATTCTGTCACTGCTCACTCCCCCTGCCCTCCCTCTCTCCCTCATTCTGTCACTGCTCTCTCCCTTTGCCCTCCCTCTCTCATTCTGTCACTGCTCTCTCCCTCTGCCCTCTCTCTCTCCCTCATTCTGTCACTGCTCACTCCCGCTGCCTCCCTCTCTCCCTCATTCTGTCACTGCTGTCTCCCTCTGCCCTCCCTCCCTCATTCTGTCACTGCTCTCTCCCTCTGCCCTCCCTCCCTCCCTCATTCTGTCACTGCTCTCTCCCCCTGACCTCCCTCCCTCATTCTGGCACTGCTCTCTCCCCCTGCCCTCCCTCCCTCATTCTGTCACTGCTCTCTCCCCCTGCCCTCCCTCTCTCCCTCATTCTGTCACTGCTCTCTCCCCCTGCCCTCCCTCTCTCCCTCATTCTGTCACTGCTCTCTCCCCCTGCCCTCCCTCCCTCATTCTGTCACTGCTCTCTCCCTCTGCCCTCCCTCTCTCCCTCATTCTGTCACTGCTCTCTCCCCTGCCCTCCCTCCCTCATTCTGTCACTGCTCTCTCCCCCTGCCCTCCCTCTCTCCCTCATTCTGTCACTGCTCTCTCCCCCTGCCCTCTCTCCCTCATTCTGTCACTGCTCTCTCCCTCTGCCCTCCCTCCCTCATTCTGTCACTGCTCTCTCCCTCTGCCCTCCCTCTCTCCCTCATTCTGTCACAGCTCTCTCCCCCTGCCCTCTCTCCCTCATTCTGTCACAGCTCTCTCCCCCTGCCCTCTCTCCCTCATTCTGTCACTGCTCTCTCCCCCTGCCCTCCCTCCCCCATTCTGTCACTGCTCTCTCCCTCTACCCTCCCTCTCTCCCTCATTCTGTCACTGCTCTCTCCCCCTGCCCTCCCTCTCTCCCTCATTCTGTCACTGCTCTCTCCCCCTGCCCTCTCTCCCTCATTCTGTCACTGCTCTCTCCCTCTACCCTCCCTCTCTCCCTCATTCTGTCACTGCTCTCTCCCTCTGCCCTCCCTCTCTCCCTCATTCTGTCACTGCTCTCTCCCCCTGCCCTCTCTCTCTCCCTCATTCTGTCACTGCTCTCTCCCTCTGCCCTCTCTCCCTCATTCTGTCACTGCTCTCTCCCCCTGCCCTCCCTCCCTCATTCTGTCACTGCTCTCTCCCTCTGCCCTCCCTCTCTCCCTCATTCTGTCACTGCTCTCTCCCTCTGCCCTCTCTCCCTCATTCTGTCACTGCTCTCTCCCTCTGCCCTCCCTCTCTCCCTCATTCTGTCACTGCTCTCTCCCCCTGCCCTCCCTCCCTCATTCTGTCACTGCTCTCTCCCCCTGCCCTCTCTCCCTCATTCTGTCACTGCTCTCTCCCGCTGCCCTCTCTCCCTCATTCTGTCACTGTTCTCTCCCTCTGCCCTCCCTCCCTCATTCTGTCACTGCTCTCTCCCTTTGCTCTCCCTCCCTCATTCTGTCACTGCTCTCTCCCCCTGCCCTCTCTCCCTCACTGTCAGTGCTCTCTCCCTGTGCCCTCTCTCTCTCCCTCATTCTGTCACTGCTCTCTCCCCTGCCCTCTCTCTCTCCCTCACTCTGTCAGTGCTCTCTCCCTCTGCCCTCTCTCCCTCATTCTGTCACTGCTCTCTCCCTCTGCCCTCTCTCCCTCATTCTGTCACTGCTCCTCCCTCTGCCCTCCCTCTCTCCCTCATTCTGTCACTGCTCTCTCCCCCTGCCCTCTCTCCCTCATTCTGTCACTGCTCTCTCCCCCTGCCCTCCCTCCCTCATTCTGTCACTGCTCTCTCCCCCTGCCCTCCCTCTCTCCCTCATTCTGTCACTGCTCTCTCCCCCTGCCCTCCCTCCCTCATTCTGTCACTGCTCTCTCCCCCTGCCCTCTCTCCCTCATTCTGTCACTGCTCTCTCCCTCTGCCCTCCCTCTCTCCCTCATTCTGTCACTGCTCTCTCCCTCTGCCCTCCCTCCCTCATTCTGTCACTGCTCTCTCCCCCTGCCCTCCCTCCCTCATTCTGTCACTGCTCTCTCCCTCTGCCCTCCCTCCCTCATTCTGTCACTGCTCTCTCCCCCTGCCCTCCCTCCCTCATTCTGTCACTGCTCTCTCCCTCTGCCCTCTTTCCCTCACTCTGTCACTACTCTCTCCCTCTGCCCTCCCTCCCTCATTCTGTCACTGCTCTCTCCCCCTGCCCTCTCTCCCTCATTCTGTCACTGCTCTCTCCCCCTGCCCTCCCTCTCTCCCTCATTCTGTCACTGCTCTCTCCCTCTGCCCTCCCTCCCTCATTCTGTCACTGTTCTCTCCCCCTGCCCTCCCTCTCTCCCTCATTCTGTCACTGCTCTCTCCCTCTGCCCTCCCTCCCTCATTCTGTCACTGCTCTCTCCCCCTGCCCTCTCTCCCTCATTCTGTCACTGCTCTCTCCCCCTGCCCTCCCTCCCTCATTCTGTCACTGCTCTCTCCCTCTGCCCTCCCTCCCTCATTCTGTCACTGCTCTCTCCCCCTGCCCTCCCTCCCTCATTCTGTCACTGCTCTCTCCCCCTGCCCTCCCTCCCTCACTCTGTCACTACTCTCTCCCCCTGCCCTCCCTCCCTCATTCTGTCACTGCTCTCTCCCCCTGCCCTCCCTCCCTCATTCTGTCACTGCTCTCTCCCCCTGCCCTCCCTCCCTCATTCTGTCACTGCTCTCTCCCTCTGCCCTCCCTCCCTCCCTCATTCTGTCACTGCTCTCTCCCTCTGCCCTCTCTCCCTCATTCTGTCACAGCTCTCTCCCCCTGCCCTACCTCTCTCCCTCATTCTGTCACCGCTCTCTCCCTCTGCCCTCCCTCTCTCCCTCATTCTGTCACTGCTCTCTCCCCCTGCCCTCTCTCCCTCATTCTGTCACTGCTCTCTCTCTCTGCCCTCCCTCCCCCATTCTGTCACTGCTCTCTCCCCCTGCCCTCCCTCCCTCATTCTGTCACTGCTCTCTCCCTCTGCCCTCCCTCTCTCCCTCATTCTGTCACTGCTCTCTCCCTCTGCCCTCCCTCCCTCCCTCATTCTGTCACTGCTCTCTCCCTCTGCCCTCTCTCCCTCATTCTGTCACAGCTCTCTCCCCCTGCCCTACCTCTCTCCCTCATTCTGTCACCGCTCTCTCCCTCTGCCCTCCCTCTCTCCCTCATTCTGTCACTGCTCTCTCCCTCATTCTGTCACTGCTCTCTCTCTCTGCCCTCCCTCCCCCATTCTGTCACTGCTCTCTCCCCCTGCCCTCCCTCTCTCCCTCATTCTGTCACTGCTCTCTCCCCCTGCCCTCCCTCCCTCATTCTGTCACAGCTCTCTCCCCCTGCCCTCCCTCTCTCCCTCATTCTGTCACTGCTCTCTCCCCCTGCCCTCCCTCTCTCCCTCATTCTGTCACTGCTCTCTCCCCCTGCCCTCTCTCCCTCATTCTGTCACTGCTCTCTCCCCCTGCCCTCTCTCCCTCATTCTGTCACTGCTCTCTCCCTCTACCCTCCCTCTCTCCCTCATTCTGTCACTGCTCTCTCCCTCTGCCCTCTCTCCCTCATTCTGTCACTGCTCTCTCCCCCTGCCCTCCCTCCCTCATTCTGTCACTGCTCTCTCCCTCTGCCCTCCCTCCCTCATTCTGTCACTGCTCTCTCCCTCTGCCCTCCCTCCCTCATTCTGTCACTGCTCTCTCCCTCTACCCTCTCTCCCTCATTCTGTCACTGCTCTCTCCCTCTGCCCTCCCTCCCTCATTCTGTCAATGTCTCCCTCTGCCCTCCGTCCCTCATTCTGTCAACGCTCTCTCCCTCTGCCTTCCCTCCCTCATTCTGTCACTGCTCTCTCCCCCTGCCCTCCCTCTCTCCCTCATTCTGTCACTGCTCTCTCCCCCTGCCCTCCCTCTCTCCCTCATTCTGTCACCGCTCTCTCCCTCTGCCCTCCCTCCCTCATTCTGTCACTGCTCTCTCCCCCTGCCCTCCCTCCCTCATTCTGTCACTGCTCTCTCCCCCTGCCCTCCCTCTCTCCCTCATTCTGTCACTGCTCTCTCCCCTGCCCTCTCTCCCTCATTCTGTCACTGCTCTCTCCCTCTACCCTCTCTCCCTCATTCTGTCACTGCTCTCTCCCTTTGCTCTCCCTCCCTCATTCTGTCACTGCTCTCTCCCCCTGCCCTCTCTCCCTCACTCTGTCAGTGCTCTCTCCCCCTGCCCTCCCTCCCTCATTCTGTCACTGCTCTCTCCCCCTGCCCTCCCTCCCTCATTCTGTCACTGCTCTCTCCTCCTGCCCTCCCTCTCTCCCTCATTCTGTCACTGCTCTCTCCCTCTACTCTCTCTCCCTCATTCTGTCACTGCTCTCTCCCCCTGCCCTCCCTCTCTCCCTCATTCTGTCACTGCTCTCTCCCCCTGCCCTCCCTCTCTCCCTCATTCTGTCACTGCTCTCTCCCCCTGCCCTCCCTCCCTCATTCTGTCACTGCTCTCTCCCTCTGCCCTCCCTCTCTCATTCTGTCACTACTCTCTCCCTCTGCCCTCCCTCCCTCATTCTGTCACAGCTCTCTCCCCCTGCCCTCTCTCCCTCATTCTGTCACTGCTCTCTCCCTCTGCCCTCCCTCTCTCCCTCATTCTGTCACTACTCTCTCCCTCTGCCCTCCCTCCCTCATTCTGTCACTGCTCTCTCCCCCTGCCCTCGCTCCCTCATTCTGTCACTGCTCTCTCCCCCTGCCCTCTCTCCCTCATTCTGTCACTGCTCTCTCCCTCTGCCCTCTCTCTCTCCCCCATTCTGTCACTGCTCTCTCCCTCTACCCTCCCTCTCTCCCTCATTCTGTCACAGCTCTCTCCCTCTGCCCTCTCTCCCTCATTCTGTCACTGCTCTCTCCCCCAGCCCTCTCTCCCTCATTCTGACACTGCTCTCTCCCCCTGCCCTCTCTCCCTCATTCTGTCACTGCTCTCTCCCCCTGCCCTCCCTCCCTCCCTCATTCTGTCACTGCTCTCTCCCTCTGCCCTCCCTCCCTCATTCTGTCACTGCTCTCTCCCCCTGCCCTCCCTCTCTCCCTCATTCTGTCACTGCTCTCTCCCTCTGCCCTCCCTCCCTCATTCTGTCACTGCTCTCTCCCCCTGCCCTCCCTCTCTCCCTCATTCTGTCACTGCTCTCTCCCCCTGCCCTCCCTCTCTCCCTCATTCTGTCACTGCTCTCTCCCCCTGCCCTCTCTCCCTCATTCTGTCACTGCTCTCTCTCCCTCTGCCCTCCCTCTCTCATTCTGTCACTGCTCTCTCCCTCTACCCTCCCTCTCTCCCTCATTCTGTCACAGCTCTCTCCCTCTGCCCTCTCTCCCTCATTCTGTCACTGCTCTCTCCCCCTGCCCTCTCTCCCTCATTCTGTCACTGCTCTCTCCCCCTGCCCTCCCTCCCTCATTCTGTCACTGCTCTCTCCCCCTGCCCTCTCTCCCTCATTCTGTCACTGCTCTCTCCCCCTGCCCTCTCTCCCTCATTCTGTCACTGCTCTCTCCCTCTGCCCTCTCTCCCCCATTCTGTCACTGCTCTCTCCCTCTGCCCTCTCTCCCTCATTCTGTCACTGCTCTCTCCCTCTGCCCTCTCTCTCTCCCCCATTCTGTCACTGCTCTCTCCCTCTACCCTCCCTCTCTCCCTCATTCTGTCACAGCTCTCTCCCTCTGCCCTCTCTCCCTCATTCTGTCACTGCTCTCTCCCCCAGCCCTCTCTCCCTCATTCTGACACTGCTCTCTCCCCCTGCCCTCTCTCCCTCATTCTGTCACTGCTCTCTCCCCCTGCCCTCCCTCCCTCCCTCATTCTGTCACTGCTCTCCCTCTGCCCTCCCTCCCTCATTCTGTCACTGCTCTCTCCCCCTGCCCTCCCTCTCTCCCTCATTCTGTCACTGCTCTCTCCCCCTGCCCTCCCTCTCTCCCTCATTCTGTCACTGCTCTCTCCCCCTGCCCTCCCTCCCTCATTCTGTCACTGCTCTCTCCCTCTGCCCTCTCTCCCTCATTCTGTCACTGCTCTCTCTCCCTCTGCCCTCCCTCTCTCATTCTGTCACTGCTCTCTCCCTCTACCCTCCCTCTCTCCCTCATTCTGTCACAGCTCTCTCCCTCTGCCCTCTCTCCCTCATTCTGTCACTGCTCTCTCCCCCAGCCCTCTCTCCCTCATTCTGTCACTGCTCTCTCCCCCTGCCCTCTCTCCCTCATTCTGTCACTGCTCTCTCCCCCTGCCCTCTCTCCCTCATTCTGTCACTGCTCTCTCCCTCTGCCCTCTCTCCCCCATTCTGTCACTGCTCTCTCCCTCTGCCCTCTCTCCCTCATTCTGTCACAGCTCTCTCCCCCTGCCCTCTCTCCCTCATTCTGTCACTGCTCTCTCCCTCTGCCCTCCCTCATTCTGTCACTGCTCTCTCCCTCTGCCCTCCCTCTCTCCCTCATTCTGTCACTGCTCTCTCCCTCTACCCTCCCTCTCTTCCTCATTCTGTCACTGCTCTCTCCCTCTGCCCTCCCTCCCTCATTCTGTCACTGCTCTCTCCCCCTGCCCTCCCTCTCTCCCTCATTCTGTCACTGCTCTCTCCCCCTGCCCTCTCTCCCTCATTCTGTCACTGCTCTCTCCCCCTGCCCTCCCTCTCTCCCTCATTCTGTCACTGCTCTGTCCCTCTGCCCTCTCTCTCTCATTCTGTCACTACGCTCTCCCCCTGCCCTCTCTCCCTCATTCTGTCACTGCTCTCTCCCCCTGCCCTCTCTCCCTCATTCTGTCACTGCTCTCTCCCTCTGCACTCCCTCTCTCTCTCATTCTGTCACTGCTCTCTCCCTCTGCCCTCCCTCCCTCATTCTGTCACTACTCTCTCCCCCTGCCCTCCCTCTCTCCCTCATTCTGTCACTACTCTCTCCCTCTGCCCTCTCTCTCTCCCTCATTCTGTCACTGCTCTCTCCCTCTGCCCTCCCTCTCTCCCTCATTCTGTCACTGCTCTCTCCCCCTGCCCTCCCTCTCTCCCTCATTCTGTCACTGCTCTCTCCCTGACCTCCCTCTCTCCCTCATTCTGTCACTACTCTCTCCCTCTGCCCTCCCAAGACTCTCACCTTTGAGAACGCCCGTTTCTGCTCCGATCCAAACGTGGTTCCAGCGCGCCGCCATCTTCCTCCCTGTGTGCACCTGTATAACCAGTCCGGCCGGACAACCTCCGAGAGCGGCACTGTGGTTCCGGGCTCCGCGAGTTCCTACATCTCCAGATGTGTCCGCTCAACCCACCCGGGCGGCGTCAGACACCCTGGCCTGGGATCTCTCTGGGCGCGGTGGAACAGACGTTTGGTCCAGGCAGCGACTTCCTCGGGGAAAAGCAGCTCACATTATGCTAGAAGGCGGCCATTCAGTGCATCGAATCAATGCCAGCTCTCTCTTATTGAATTCCTGTGTCCACACAAAAAAAAGTTCCTGCCATGTCCCATCAGCTTCCCGGTGGGCTGAAGGGCCTGTTTCTGTGCTGTGTGTCTCTTTGTTTCTCTGACTCTAAATGTCTCAGAACATTACCATCAATTGCATTAACCGTGTTAACAGTTAGCCGTGTAACCGCCCCCCACATTCTCATCAACTCTGCGCCCAGAGTCACCTGGTCACTCACACACCAGCGGACAGTGGCCGAGGCGTTGCCCACATCGTTGGGATGTGGGAGAGAACCGGAGGTTCCAGGGGAAACCCCCGAGGCGACAAGGAGAAAGTGAAAACTGCAAAAACACGCACAGTGCCGGAGGTCAGCATCGAACCCGCCGTACGAGCAGCCAGCGTTCAACCCGACTGTAACATTTCACCTTGGCACCGCTTCTCCACGCCAAACTTACAGTAGATTCGTTGATTAACATAAAATCTGTAAGCTCGCACAGCCCCAGAATGAGTGTCACACAGTGCAGAAGCAGGCCCTTCTGCCCAGCATGCCCCTGCTAGCCCTTTGCCTATTCACACTACTCCTATTTACTTAGGTTCGTTCTCTATCCCTCTAAGCCTTCCCTACATAAGTGTCCGTTTAAATGTCTCCTAAACACAGCGATGCCATCACCCTGTTCCACTCCCTGTGTGAAAACAAACTTAGCAAGAAAGTTCACCATTGCCCTCTATCTCCATCGGCAACTGCTCTGCAAGAAACCGTGGGGAGCTGTGGACAGTTCAGCACATCATGGAAACCAGCCATCCCTCTACAGACTTTGCCTACAGTTCCCACTGCCCCAGTATGTTCAAGGACATCACCCAACCCAGATGTTCCCTCTTCGCCACCCTCCCATCAGGCAGAAGATACAAAACCCTGAAGGCACGCCCCACCAGGCCCAATGACAGCTTCTACCCAACTGTTATCAGACTCTTATACGATAAGATGGACTCTTGGCCTCACAATCTACCTTGTTATGATCTTGCACGTTATCGTTTATCTGCACTGCACTTACTCTGTAATTTTACACTTTATTCTGCATCGTTATATTAGCATATATAATAATGTACTCTTACAGGAAATCCTACAACAGCAGTGGACATGGCCCAGTCCATCACGGGTGAAGCCCTCCCAACCATTGAACACATCCACAAGAAACGCTGTTGTAGAAAATCAGCATCCATCATCAGAGACCCCCACCACCCAGGCCAGGCTCCCTTCTCACTGCTGCTATCAGGAAGGAGGTACAGGAGCCTCAGGACACACACCAGCAGGTTCAGGAACAGTTATTACCCCTCAACCATCAGGCTCCTGAACCAGTGAGGATAACCTCAACTCTGAACTGATTCCATCGGGAAGGAGGTACAGGAGCCTCAGGTCACACACCACCAGGTTCAGGAACAGTTATTACCCTCAACCATCAGGCTCCTGAACCAGTGAGGATAACCTCAACTCTGAACTGATTCCATCGGGAAGGAGGTACAGGAGCCTCAGGTCCCACACCACCAGGTTCAGGAACAGTTACTACCCCTCAACCATCAGGCTCCTGAACCAGTGAGGATAACCTCAACTCTGAACTGATTCCATCGGGAAGGAGGTACAAGAGCCTCAGGTCCCACACCACCGGGTTCAGGAACAGTTATTACCCCTCAACCATCAGGCTCCTGAACCAGAGAGGATAACCTCAACTCTGAACTGATTCCATCAGGAAGGAGGTACAGTAGCATCAGGTCCCACACCACCAGGTTCAGGAACAGTTATTACCCTCAACCATCAGGCTCCTGAACCAGTGAGGATAACCTTACTCACTCCATCACTGAAATGTTCCCACAAGCTTTGGACTCACTTTCAAAGATGCTTCATGTCACATTCTCGATATTGATTGCTTATTCATTGATTATTATTTCTTTCTTTCTGTTTTTATTTGCAGTTTGTTGTCTTTCGAACACCGGTTGAACGCTCAAGTTGGTGTGATCTTTCATTGATTCTGTTGTGCTTATTATTCTATTTTGGATTTATTGAGTATGCAGGGTTGTGTATGGTGACAGAAATGTACTTTGAGAATAAATTTACTTTGAATTTAGAATGGAGGTGTATGTACATTGTGTCGGTAGAAGAGATTAATTTAGTTCAGTATTTCACTACCGGTTTCATTGATTTGACAGCATGGTGAGCATTGTCACTATACCCACTCTCCACTCCTCCATCACTCCCCCTCACCTGGATCCACCCATCACCTCCCAGTCTCTGTCACTATTCCCACTCTCCCCTCCTCCATCTGTCCATCACTCCCCCTCATCTGATCCACCCATCACCTCCCAGTCTCTGTCACTATTCCCACTCTCCCCTCCTCCGTCTGTCCATCACTCCCCCTCACCTGGATCCACCCATCACCTCCCAGTCTCTGTCAGTATTCCCACTCTCCCCTCCTCCGTCTGTCCATCACTCCCCCTCACCTGATCCACCCGTCACCTCCCAGTCTCTGTCACTAATCCCACTCTCCCCTCCTCCGTCTGTCCATCACTCCCCCTCACCTGATCCTCCCGTCACCTCCCAGTCTCTGTCACTATTCCCACTCTCCCCTCCTCCGTCTGTCCATCACTCCCCCTCACCTGATCCACCCATCACCTCCCAGTCTCTGTCACTATTCCCACTCTCCCCTCCTCCGTCTGTCCATCACTCCCTCTCACCTGATCCACCCGTCACCTCCCAGTCTCTGTCACTATTCCCACTCTCCCCTCCTCCGTCTGTCCATCACTCCCCCTCACCTGATCCACCCGTCACCTCCCAGTCTCTGTCACTATTCCCACTCTCCCCTCCTCCGTCTGTCCATCACTCCCCCTCACCTGGATCCACCCGTCACCTCCCAGTCTCTGTCACTATTCCCACACTCCCCTCCTCCGTCTGTCCGTCACTCCCCCTCACCTGATCCACCCGTCACCTCCCAGTCTCTGTCACTATTCCCACTCTCCCCTCCTCCGTCCGTCCATCACTCCCCTCACCTGGATCCACCCGTCACCTCCCAGTCTCTGTCACTATTCCCACTCTGTCCTCCTCCGTCTGTCCATCACTCCCCCTCACCTGATCCACCCGTCACCTCCCAGTCTCTGTCACTATTCCCACTCTCCCCTCCTCCGTCTGTCCATCACTCCCCCTCACCTGATCCACCCGTCACCTCCCAGTCTCTGTCACTATTCCCACTCTCCCCTCCTCCGTCCGTCCATCACTCCCCTCACCTGGATCCACCCGTCACCCCCAAGTCTCTGTCACTATTCCAACTCTCCCCTCCTCCATCTGTCCATCACTCCCCCTCACCTGATCCACCCGTCACCTCCCAGTCTCTGTCACTATTCCCACTCTCCCCTCCTCCGTCTGTCCATCACTGCCCCTCACCTGATCCACCCGTCACCTCCCAGTCTCTGTCACTATTCCCACTCTCCCCTCCTCCATCTGTCCATCACTCCCCCTCACCTGGATCCACCCGTCACCTCCCAGTCTCTGTCACTATTCCCACTCTCCCCTCCTCCGTCCGTCCATCACTCCCCCTCACCTGATCCACCCGTCACCTCCCAGTCTCTGTCACTATTCCCACTCTCCCCTCCTCCGTCCGTCCATCACTGCCCCTCACCTGATCCACCCGTCACCTCCCAGTCTCTGTCACTATTCCCACTCTCCCCTCCTCCATCTGTCCATCACTCCCCCTCACCTGGATCCACCCGTCACCTCCCAGTCTCTGTCACTATTCCCACTCTCCCCTCCTCCGTCCGTCCATCACTCCCCCTCACCTGATCCACCCGTCACCTCCCAGTCTCTGTCACTATTCCCACTCTCCCCTCCTCCGTCTGTCCGTCACTCCCCCTCACCTGATCCACCCATCACCTTCCAGTCTCTGTCACTATTCCCACTCTCCCCTCCTCCATCTGTCCATCACTCCCCCTCATCTGATCCACCCATCACCTCCCAGTCTCTGTCACTATTCCCACTCTCCTCTCCTCCGTCTGTCCATCACTCCCCCTCACCTGATCCACCCGTCACCTCCCAGTCTCTGTCACTATTCCCACTCTCCCCTCCTCCGTCTGTCCATCACTCCCCCTCACCTGGTCCACCCGTCACCTCCCAGTCTCTGTCACTATTCCCACACTCTCCTCCTCTGTCTGTCCATCACTCCCCCTCACCTGATCCACCCGTCACCTCCCAGTCTCTGTCACTATTCCCACTCTCCCCTCCTCCGTCTGTCCATCACTCCCCCTCACTGCCCAACTTCACGCAGTATGTGAGCTGTACAACCAGAGGGGAGAGGACTCTGGATTTGATGTACACTGACATTAAGGATGCATACAGCTCCTCTCCCCTCCCCGCATTGGGAAGGTCAGATCACAATTTGGTGCATCTAAAACCCTGCTACGTGCCTCTGGTGAGGAGTAAACCTGCAACCTCGAGGACAGTGAGGAAATGGTCGGAGGAGGCTTATGAGGCACTCCAGGGTTGTTTTGAGGTGACAGACTGGCAGGCACTCTGTGAGCCACATGGAGAGGATATTGATGGGCTCACAGAGTGCATCACTGATTACATCAACTTCTGTGTGGACTGCAATGTTCCTGTTCCGACAAGAACTGTCCTTTGTTATTCATATAACAAGCCATGGGTGACAAAGGACATTAAGGACATCCTGAATGCTAAAAAGAGAGTGTTTAGAGATGGAAATCAGGAGGAGCTGAGGGCAATACAGAGGGACCTGAAATCCAGGATCAGGGAGGCTAAAGACAGGTATAGGAGGAAGCTTGAGTGGGAACTCCAGCAGAACAACATGAGAGAGGTCTGGAGGGGGATGAGGACCATCACTGGGTTCTGGCAAACTAGCAACAGAGGAGCTGAGGGCAGTGTGGACAGGGCCAACGAACTTAACCTGTTCTTTAACAGATTTGACATTGTGGCCCCTGCCCATCCCCCACATGAGTCATCTGTTGTCAGCCCCCAACCAACACACATTCCACTCTCCCCTCCTCACAGTCCCCCACCCTGCTCTCATGACTATACCCCTTCCCCACACGAAACCACCACGGTGGGCTTCACAGCTGAACAGGGGAGAAGACAGCTGAAACGTCTCAACCCAAGCAAAGGCTGCAGGATTGGATGGTGTCAGTACCAGGGTGCTCAAAGCCTGTGCCCCTCAGCTATGTGGAGTACTTTGCCATGTCTTCACCCTGAGCCTGAGGCTCCGGAGGGTTCCTGTATTGTGGAAGATGTCCTGCCTCGTCCCTGTGCCGAAGACGCCGCGCCCCAGCGGCCTCAATGACTACAGACCGGTGGCATTGACCTCCCACATCATGAAGACCCTGGACAGACTTGTTCTGGAGCTGCTGTGGCCACACTTAGATACCCTCCAGTTCGCCTACCAGCCCCGACTAGGAGTTGAGGATGCCATCGTCTACCTGCTGAACCGTGTCTACGCCCACCTAGACAAGCCAGCGAGCACTGTGAGGGTCATGTTTTTTGACTTCTCCAGTGCATTCAACACCATCCGCCCTGCTCTGCTGGGGGAGAAGCTGCCAGCGATGCAGGTGGATGCTTCCCTGGTATCATGGATTCTTGATTACCTGACTGGCAGACCACAGTACGTGTGCTTGCAACACTGTGTGTCCAACAGAGTGATCAGCAGCACTGGGGCTCCACAGGGGGCTGTCTTGTCTCCCTTTCTCTTCACCATTTACACCTCGGACTTCAACTACTGCACACAGTCTTGTCATCTTCAGAAGTTTTTGGATGACTCTGCCATAGCTGGATGCATCAGCAAGGGAGATGAGGTTGAGTACAGGGCTACGGTAAGAAACTTTGTCACATGGTGTGAGCAGAATTATCTGCAGCTTAATGTGAAAAAGACTAAGGAGCTGGTGGTAGACCTGAGCAGAGCTTAGGTACTGGTGACCCCTGTTTCCATCCAGGGGGTCAGTGTGGACATGGTGGAGGATTACAAATACCTGGGGATACGAATTGACAATAAACTGGACTGGTCAAAGAACACTGAGGCTGTCTACAAGAAGGGTCAGAGCCGTCTCTATTTCCTGAGGAGACTGAGGTCCTTTAACATCTGTCGGACGATGCTGAGGATGTTCTACAAGTCTGTGGTGGCCAGTGCGATCATGTTTGCTGTTGTGTGCTGGGGCAGCAGGCTGAGGGTAACAGACACCAACAGAATCAACAAACTCATTCGTAAGGCCAGTGATGTTGTGGGGATGGAACTGGACTCTCTGACGATGGTGTCTGAAAAGAGGATGCTGTCTAAGTTACATGCCATCTTGGACAATGTCTCCCATCCACTACATAATGTACTGGGTGGGCACAGGAGTACATTCAGCCAGAGACTCATTCCACCGAGATGCAACACAGAGCGTCATAGGAAGTCATTCCTGCCTGTGGCCATCAAACTTTACAACTCCTCCCTTGGAGGGTCAGACACGCTGAGCCAATAGGCTGGTCCTGGACTTATTTCATAATTTATTGGCATAATTTACATATTACTATATAACTATTTATGATTCTATTACTATTTATTATTTATGGTGCAACTGTAACGAAAACCAATTTCTCCCCGGGATCAATAAAGTATGACTATGACTCACCTGATCCACCCGTCACCTCCCAGTCTCTGTCACAATTCCCACTCTCCCCTCCTCCGTCTGTCTATCACTCCCCCTCACCTGATCCACCCGTCACCTCCCAGTCTCTGTCACTATTCCCACTCTCCCCTCCTCCGTCTGTCCATCACTCCCCCTCATCTGATCCATCCGTCACCTCCCAGTCTCTGTCAATATTGCCACTCTCCCCTCCTCCGTCTGTCCATCACTCCCCCTCACCTGATCCATCCGTCACCTCCCAGTCTCTGTCACTATTCCCACTCTCCCCTCCTCCGTCTGTCCATCACTTCCCCTCATCTGATCCACCCGTCACCTCCCAGTCTCTGTCACTATTCCCACTCTCCCCTCCTCCGTCTGTCCATCACTCCCCCTCACCTGATCCACCCGTCACCTCCCAGTCTCTGTCACTATTCCCACTCTCCCCTCCTCCGTCTGTCACTCCCACTCACCTGATCCACCCATCACCTCCCAGTCTCTGTCACTATTCCCACTCTCCCCTCCTCCTTCTGTCCATCACTCCCCCCACCTGATCCACCCGTCACCTCCCAGTCTCTGTCACTATTCCCACTCTCCCCTACTCCGTCTGTCCATCACTCCCCATCAACTGATCCACCGATCACCTCCCAGTCTCTGTCACAATTCCCACTCTCCCCTCCTACATCTGTCCATCACTCCCCCTCACCTGATCCACCCGTCACCTCCCAGTCTCTGTCACTATTCCCACTCTCCCCTCCTCCGTCTGTCCATCACTCCCCCTCACCTGATCCACCCGTCACCTCCCAGTCTCTGTCACTATTCCCACTCTCCCATCCTCCGTCTGTCCATCACTCCCCCTCACCTGATCCACCCGTCACCTCCCAGTCTCTGTCACTATTCCCACTCTCCCCTCCTCCGTCTGTCCATCACTCCCCCTCACCTGATCCACCCGTCACCTCCCAGTCTCTGTCACTATTCCCACTCTCCCCTCCTCCGTCTGTCCATCACTCCCCCTCACCTGGATCCACCCGTCACCTCCCAGTCTCTGTCACTATTCCCGCTCTCCCCTCCTCTGTCTGTCCATCACTCCCCCTCACCTGATCCACCCGTCACCTCCCAGTCTCTGTCACTATTCCCACTCTCCCCTCCTCCGTCTGTCCATCACTCCCCCTCACCTGATCCACCCGTCACCTCCCAGTCTCTGTCACTATTCCCACTCTCCCCTCCTCCGTCTGTCCATCACTCCCCCTCACCTGATCCACCCGTCACCTCCCAGTCTCTGTCAGTATTCCCACTCTCCCCTCCTACATCTGTCCATCACTCCCCCTCACCTGATCCACCCGTCACCTCCCAGTCTCTGTCACTATTCCCACTCTCCCCTCCTCCGTCTGTCCATCACTCCCCCTCACCAGATCCACCCGTCACCTCCCAGTCTCTGTCACTATTCCCACTCTCCTCTCCTCCGTCTGTCCATCACTCCCCCTCACCTGATCCACCCGTCACCTCCAGTCTCTGTCAGTATTCCCACTCTCCCCTCCTACATCTGTCCATCACTCCCCCTCACCTGATCCACCCGTCACCTCCCAGTCTCTGTCACTATTCCCACTCTCCCCTCCTCCGTCTGTCCATCACTCCCCCTCACCTGATCCACCCGTCACCTCCCAGTCTCTGTCACTATTCCCACTCTCCCCTCCTCCGTCTGTCCATCACTCCCCCTCACCTGATCCACCCGACACCTCCCAGTCTCTGTCAGTATTCCCACTCTCCCCTCCTCCGTCTGTCCGTCACTCCCCCTCACCTGATCCACCCGTCACCTCCCAGTCTCTGTCACTATTCCCACTCTCCCCTGCTCCGTCTGTCCATTACTCCCCTCACCTGATCCACCCGTCACCTCCCAGTCTCTGTCACTATTCCCACTCTCCCCTCCTCCGTCTGTCAATCACTCCCCCTCACCTGATCCACCCATCACCTCCCAGTCTCTGTCACTATTCCCACTTTCCCCTCCTCCATCTGTTCATCACTCCCCCTCCTCTGTTTGTCCATCACTCCCGCTCCTCTGTCTGTCCATCACCACCCCTCACCTGATCCACCCGTCACCTCCCAGTCTCTGTCACTATTCCCACTCTCCCCTCCTCCGTCTGTCCATCACTCCCCCCACCTGATCCACCCGTCACCTCCCAGTCTCTGTCAGTATTCCCACTCTCCCCTCCTCCGTCTGTCCATCACTCCCCATCAACTGATCCACCCATCACCTCCCAGTCTCTGTCACAATTCCCACTCTCCCCTCCTACATCTGTCCATCACTCCCCCTCACCTGATCCACCCGTCACCTCCCAGTCTCTGTCACTATTCCCAGTCTCCCCTCCTCCGTCTGTCCATCACTCCCCCTCACCTGATCCACCCGTCACCTCCCAGTCTCTGTCACTATTCCCACTCTCCCCTCCTCCGTCTGTCCATCACTCCCCCTCACCTGATCCACCCGTCACCTCCCAGTCTCTGTCACTATTCCCACTCTCCCCTCCTCCGTCTGTCCATCACTCCCCCTCACCTGATCCACCCGTCACCTCCCAGCCTCTGTCACTATTCCCACTCTCCCCTCCTCCGTCTGTCCATCACTCCCCCTCACCTGGATCCACCCGTCACCTCCCAGTCTCTGTCACTATTCCCGCTCTCCCCTCCTCTGTCTGTCCATCACTCCCCATCAACTGATCCACCCATCACCTCCCAGGCTCTGTCACTATTCACACTCTCCCCTCCTCCGTCTGTCCATCACTCCCCCTCACCTGATCCACCCGTCACCTCCCAGTCTCTGTCACTATTCCCACTCTCCCCTCCTCCGTCTGTCCATCACTCCCCCTCACCTGATCCACCCGTCACCTCCCAGTCTCTGTCACTATTCCCACTCTCCTCTCCTCCGTCTGTCCATCACTCCCCCTCACCTGATCCACCCGTCACCTCCCAGTCTCTGTCAGTATTCCCACTCTCCCCTCCTACATCTGTCCATCACTCCCCCTCACCTGATCCACCCGTCACCTCCCAGTCTCTGTCACTATTCCCACTCTCCCCTCCTCCGTCTGTCCATCACTCCCCCTCACCTGATCCACCCGTCACCTCCCAGTCTCTGTCACTATTCCCACTCTCCCCTCCTCCGTCTGTCCATCACTCCCCCTCACCTGGATCCACCCGTCACCTCCCAGTCTCTGTCACTATTCCCACTCTCCCCTCCTCCGTCTGTCCATCACTCCCCCTCACCTGATCCACCCGTCACCTCCCAGTCTCTGTCAGTATTCCCACTCTCCCCTCCTCCGTCTGTCCGTCACTCCCCCTCACCTGATCCACCCGTCACCTCCCAGTCTCTGTCACTATTCCCACTCTCCCCTGCTCCGTCTGTCCATTACTCTCCTCACCTGATCCACCCGTCACCTCCCAGTCTCTGTCACTATTCCCACTCTCCCCTCCTCCGTCTGTCCATCACTCCCCCTCACCTGATCCACCCGTCACCTCCCAGTCTCTGTCACTATTCCCACTCTCCCCTCCTCCGTCTGTCAATCACTCCCCCTCACCTGATCCACCCATCACCTCCCAGTCTCTGTCACTATTCCCACTTTCCCCTCCTCCGTCTGTTCATCACTCCCCCTCCTCTGTCTGTCCATCACTCCCGCTCCTCTGTCTGTCCATCACACCCCCTCACCTGATCCACCCGTCACCTCCCAGTCTCTGTCACTATTCCCACTCTCCCCTCCTCCGTCTGTCCGTCACTCCCCCTCACCTGATCCACCCGTCACCTCCCAGTCTCTGTCACTATTCCCACTTTCCCCTCATCCGTCTGTCCGTCACTCCCCCTCACCTGATCCACCCGTCACCTCCCAGTCTCTGTCACTATTCCCACTCTCCCCTCCTCGGTCTGTCCATCACTCCCCCTCATCTGATCCACCCGTCACCTCCCAGTCTCTGTCACTATTCCCAATCTCCCCTCCTCCGTCTGTCCATCACTCCCCCTCACCTGGATCCACCCATCACCTCCCAGTCTCTGACACTATTCCCACTCACCCCTCCTCCGTCTGTCCATTACTCCCCCTCACCTGATAGACCCGTCACCTCCCAGTCTCTGTCACTATTCCCACTCTCCCCCCCTCCGTATGTCCATCACCACCCCTCACCTGATCCACCCGTCACCTCCCAGTCTCTGTCACTATTCCCACTCTCCCCCCCTCCGTATGTCCATCACCACCCCTCACCTGATCCACCCGTCACCTCCCAGTCTCTGACACTATTCCCACTCTCCCCTCCTCCATCTGCCCATCACTCCCCCTCACCTGATCCACCCGTCACCTCCCATCTCTGTCGCTATTCCCACTCTCCCCCCTCCGTCTGTCCATCACTCCCCCTCAGCTAACCCACCCGTCACCTCCCAGTCTCTGTCACTATTCCCACTCTCCCCTCCTCCGTCTGTCCATCACTCCCCCTCACCTGATCCACCCGTCACCTCCCAGTCTCTGTTACTATTCCCACTCTCCCCTCCTCCGTCTGTCCCTCACTCCCCCTCACCTGATCCACCCGTCACCTCCCAGTCTCTGTGACTATTCCCACTCTCCCCTCCTCCGTCCGTCCATCACTCCCCTC
Source organism: Mobula birostris (assembly GCF_030028105.1). NCBI lineage: Eukaryota > Metazoa > Chordata > Chondrichthyes > Myliobatiformes > Myliobatidae > Mobula > Mobula birostris. The sequence goes on from NW_027277730.1 coordinate 23,312, forward strand.
ACCTGGATCCACCCGTCACCTCCCAGTCTCTGTCACTATTCCCACTCTCCCCTCCTCCGTCCGTCCGTCACTCCCCCTCACCTGGATCCACCCGTCACCTCCCAGTCTCTGTCACTATTCCCACTCTCCCCTCCTCCGTCCGTCCGTCACTCCCCCTCACCTGGATCCACCCGTCACCGCCCAGTCTCTGTCTCTATTCCCACTCTCCTCTCCTCCATCTGTCCATCACTCCCCCTCACCTGATCCACCTGTCACCTCCCAGTCTCTGTCGCTATTCCGACTCTCCCCCCCACACCGTCTGTCCATCACTCCCCCTCACCTGATCCACCCGTCACCTCCCAGTCTCTGTCACTATTCCCACTCTCCCCTCCTCCGACTGTCCATCACTCCCCCTCACCCGATCCATCCGTCACCTCCCAGTCTCGGTCACTATTCCCACTCTCCCCTCCTCCGTCTGTCCGTCACTCCCCCTCACCTGATCCACCCGTCACCTCCCAGTCTCTGTCACTATTCCCACTCTCCCCTCCTCCGTCTGTCCATCACTCCCCCTCACCTGATCCACCCGTCACCTCCCAGTCTCTGTCACTATTCCCACTCTCCCCTCCTCCGTCTGTCCATCACTCCCCCTCACCTGATCCACCCGTCACCTCCCAGTCTCTGTCACTATTCCCACTCTCCCCTCCTCCGTCTGTCTATCACTCCCCCTCACCTGATCCAACCGTCACCTCCAGGTCTCTGTCACTATTCCCACTCTCCTCTCCTCCGTCTGTCCGTCACTCCCCCTCACCTGGATCCACCCGTCACCTCCCAGTCTCTATCACTATTCCCACTCTCCCCTCCTCCGTCTGTCCATCACTCCCCCTCACCTGATCCACCCGTCACCTCCCAGTCTCTGTCACTATTCCCACTCTCCCCTCCTCCGTCTGTCCATCACTCCCCCTCACCTGATCCACCCGTCACCTCCCAGTCTCTGTCCGTATTCCCACTCTCCCCTCCTCCGTCTGTCCATCACTCCCCCTCACCTGATCCACCCGTCACCTCCCAGTCTCTGTCACTATTCCCACTCTCCCCTCCTCCGTCTGTCCATCACTCCCCCTCATCTGATCCACCCGTCACCTCCCAGTCTCTGTCACTATACCCACTCTCTCCTCCTCCGTCTGTCCATCACTCCCCCTCACCTGATCCACCCGTCACCTCCCAGTCTCTGTCACTATTCCCACTCTCTCCTCCTCCGTCTGTCCATCACTCCCCCTCATCTGGATCCACCCGTCACCTCCCAGTCTCTGTCACTATTCCCACTCTCCCCCCCTCCGTCTGTCCATCACTCCCCAGCAGCTAACCCACCCATCACCTCCCAGTCTCTGTCACTATTCCCACTCTCCCCTCCTCCGTCTGTCCATCACTCCCCCTCACCTGATCCATCCGTCACCTCCCAGTCTCTGTCACTATTCCCACACTCCCCTCCTCAGTCTGTCCATCACTCCCCCTCACCCGATCCATCCGTCACCTCCCAGTCTCTGTCACTATTCCCACTCTCCCCTACTCCGTCTTGTCCATCACTCCCCTCACCTGATCCACCCGTCACATCCCAGTCTCTGTCACTATTCCCACTCTCCCCTCCTCCGCCTGTCCATCACTCCCCCTCACCTGATCCACCCGTCACCTCCCAGTCTCTGTCACTATTCCCACTCTCCCCTCCTCCGTCTGTCCATCACTCCCCCTCACCTGATCCACCCGTCACCTCCCAGTCTCTGTCACTATTCCCACTCACCCCTCCTCCGTCTGTCCATTACTCC
>NW_027277731.1:0-25093 GCF_030028105.1 Mobula birostris
TAAAGAGCGACACACAGCCTCGTTTTAGCCCGCACACACAACTGTCCGTTAAAAAGGGACACTCAGCCTCGACTCAGCCCGCAGACGCCACTCTCCGTTAAAGAGGGACACTGCACTCAGCCTCGATTCAGCCCGCAGACGCCACTCTCCGTTAAAGAGTGACACTCAGCCTCGATTCAGCCCGCATACGCCACTCTCCATTAAGGAACGACACTCAGCCTCGATTCAACCCACACACGCCACTCCCCGTTAAAGAGCGACACACAGCCTCGATTCAGCCAGCACAGCACGCTCTCCGTTAAAGAGCGACACTCAGCCTCGATTCAAACCGCACACGCCGCTCCCCGTTAAAGAGCGACACTCAGCCTCGACTCAGCCCGCACACACCACTCTCCTTTAAAGAGTGACACTCAGCCTTGTTTTGGCCCGTACACACCACTGTCTGTTAAAGAGGGACAATCAGCCTCGACTCAGCCCGCACAAACTCTCCGTTAAAGAGGGACACTGTACTCAGCCTCGATTCAGACCGCAGACGCCACTCTCCGTTAAAGAGCGACACTCAGCCTCAATTCGGCCCACACACGCCACTTTCCATTAAAGAACGACACTCAACCACGATTCAGCCCGCACACGCCACTCTCGGTTAAAGAGTTACACAAAGCCTCGATTCAGCCCACACACACCACTCTCCGTTAAAGAGCGACACTCAGCCTCGATTCAGCCCGCACACACCACTCTCCGTTAAAGAGCGACACTCAGCCTCGATTCAGCCCGCAGACGCCACTCTCCATTAAGGAGCGACACTCAGCCTCGATTCAGCCTGCACACTCTACTCTCCGTTAAAGAGCGACACTGCAATCAGCATCGATTCAAATCGCACACGCTGCTCTCCGTTAAAGAGTGACACTCAGCCTCGATTTAGCCCGCACACACTCCTCGTTTCAGAGTGACACTCAGCCTCGATTCAGTCCGCACACAAAACACTCCGTTAAAGAGTGACACTCAGCCTTGATTCAGCCCGCAGACGCCACTCTCCGTTAAAAAGCGACACTCAGCCTCGATTCAGCCCGCACACACCACTCTCCGTTAAAGAGCGACACTCAGCCTCGATTTAGCCCGCACACACTCCTCGTTACAGAGTGACACTCAGTCTCGATTCAGTCCGCACACAAAACACTCCGTTAAAGAGTGACACTCAGCCTTGGTTCAGCCCGCACACGCCACTCTCCGTTAAAGAGCGACACTCAGCCTCGATTCAGACCGCACACACCATTCTCCGTTAAAGAGCGACACACAGCCTCGATTCGGCCCACACACGCCGCTCTGCGTTAAAGAGTGACACTCAGCCTCGATTTAGCCCGCACACATAACTCTCCGTTAAAGAGCGACACACAGCCTCGATTCAGCCCACACACACCACTCTCCGTTAAAGAGTGACACACAGCCTCGTTTTAGCCCGCACACACAACTGTCCGTTAAAGAGTGACACTCAGCCTCGATTCAGCCCGCATACGCCACTCTCCATTAAGGAACGACACTCAGCCTCGATTCAACCCACACACGCCACTCCCCGTTAAAGAGCGACACACAGCCTCGATTCAGCCAGCACAGCACGCTCTCCGTTAAAGAGCGACACTCAGCCTCGATTCAAACCGCACACGCCGCTCCCCGTTAAAGAGCGACACTCAGCCTCGACTCAGCCCGCACACACCACTCTCCTTTAAAGAGTGACACTCAGCCTTGTTTTAGCCCGCACACACAACTGTCCGTTAAAGAGGGACACTCAGCCTCGATTCAGCCCGCAGACGCCACTCTCCGTGAAAGAGTGACACTCAACCTCGATTCAGCCCGCATACGCCACTCTCCTTTAAGGAGCGACACCCAGCCTCGATTCAGCCTGCACACGCCACTCCCCGTTAAACAGCGACACTCAGCCTCGACTCAGCCCGCACACACAACTCTCCTTTAAAGAGTGACACTCAGCCTCGATTTAGCCTGCACACACTCTCCGTTAAAGAGCGACACTCAGCCTCGATTTAGCCTGCACACACTCTCCGTTAAAGGGTGACACTCAGCCTTGATTCAGCCCGCACACACAGCTCTCCGTTAAAGAGCGACACTCACCCTCGATTCAGCCCGCACACGCCATTCTCCGTTAAAGAGCGACACACAGCCTCGTTTTAGCCCGCACACACAACTGTCCGTTAAAAAGGGACACTCAGCCTCGACTCAGCCCGCAGACGCCACTCTCCGTTAAAGAGGGACACTGCACTCAGCCTCGATTCAGCCCGCAGACGCCACTCTCCGTTAAAGAGTGACACTCAGCCTCGATTCAGCCCGCATACGCCACTCTCCATTAAGGAACGACACTCAGCCTCGATTCAACCCACACACGCCACTCCCCGTTAAAGAGCGACACACAGCCTCGATTCAGCCAGCACAGCACGCTCTCCGTTAAAGAGCGACACTCAGCCTCGATTCAAACCGCACACGCCGCTCCCCGTTAAAGAGCGACACTCAGCCTCGACTCAGCCCGCACACACCACTCTCCTTTAAAGAGTGACACTCAGCCTTGTTTTGGCCCGTACACACCACTGTCTGTTAAAGAGGGACAATCAGCCTCGACTCAGCCCGCACAAACTCTCCGTTAAAGAGGGACACTGTACTCAGCCTCGATTCAGACCGCAGATGCCACTCTCCGTTAAAGAGCGACACTCAGCCTCGATTCGGCCCACACACGCCACTTTCCATTAAAGAACGACACTCAACCACGATTCAGCCCGCACACGCCACTCTCGGTTAAAGAGTTACACAAAGCCTCGATTCAGCCCACACTCACCACTCTCTGTTAAAGAGCGACACTCAGCCTCGATTTAGCCCGCACACACTCCTCGTTACAGAGTGACACTCAGTCTCGATTCAGTCCGCACACAAAACACTCCGTTAAAGAGTGACACTCAGCCTCGATTCAGCCCGCATACGCCACTCTCCATTAAAGAGCGACACACAGCCTCGATTCAGACCGCACACACAACACTCCGTTAAAGAGTGACACTCAGCCTCGATTTTGCACGCACACACTCTCCGTCAAAGGGTGACACTCAGCCTCGATTCAGCTCGCACACGCCACCCTCTGTTAAAGAGTGACACTGCGCTCAGCCTCAATTCAGCCCGCAGACGCCACTCTCCGTTAAAGAGGGACACTGCACTCAGCCTCGATTCAACCCGCACACGCCACTCTCTGTTAAAGAGTATCACTCAGCCTCGATTTAGCCCACACACACTCCTCGTTACATAGTGACACTCAGCCTCGATTCAGTCCTCACACACCACTCTCTGTTAAAGAGTGACACTGCGCTCAGCCTCAATTCAGCCCTCAGAAGCCACTGTCCGTTAAAGAGTGACACTCAGCCTCGATTCAGCCCGCACACACCACTCTCCGTTAAAGAGCGTCACTGCACTCAGCCTCGATTCAACCCGCACACGCCGCTCTGCGTTAAAGAGTGACACTCAGCCTCGATTTAGCCCGCACACATAACTCTCCGTTAAAGAGCGACACACAGCCTCGATTCAGCCCACACACACCACTCTCCGTTAAAGAGTGACACACAGCCTCGTTTTAGCCCGCACACACAACTGTCCGTTAAAGAGTGACACTCAGCCTCGATTCAGCCCGCATACGCCACTCTCCATTAAGGAACGACACTCAGCCTCGATTCAACCCACACACGCCACTCCCCGTTAAAGAGCGACACACAGCCTCGATTCAGCCAGCACAGCACGCTCTCCGTTAAAGAGCGACACTCAGCCTCGATTCAAACCGCACACGCCGCTCCCCGTTAAAGAGCGACACTCAGCCTCGACTCAGCCCGCACACACCACTCTCCTTTAAAGAGTGACACTCAGCCTTGTTTTAGCCCGCACACACAACTGTCCGTTAAAGAGGGACACTCAGCCTCGATTCAGCCCGCAGACGCCACTCTCCGTGAAAGAGTGACACTCAACCTCGATTCAGCCCGCATACGCCACTCTCCTTTAAGGAGCGACACCCAGCCTCGATTCAGCCTGCACACGCCACTCCCCGTTAAACAGCGACACTCAGCCTCGACTCAGCCCGCACACACAACTCTCCTTTAAAGAGTGACACTCAGCCTCGATTTAGCCTGCACACACTCTCCGTTAAAGAGCGACACTCAGCCTCGATTTAGCCTGCACACACTCTCCGTTAAAGGGTGACACTCAGCCTTGATTCAGCCCGCACACACAGCTCTCCGTTAAAGAGCGACACTCACCCTCGATTCAGCCCGCACACGCCATTCTCCGTTAAAGAGCGACACACAGCCTCGTTTTAGCCCGCACACACAACTGTCCGTTAAAAAGGGACACTCAGCCTCGACTCAGCCCGCAGACGCCACACTCCGTTAAAGAGGGACACTGCACTCAGCCTCGATTCAGCCCGCAGACGCCACTCTCCGTTAAAGAGTGACACTCAGCCTCGATTCAGCCCGCATACGCCACTCTCCATTAAGGAACGACACTCAGCCTCGATTCAACCCACACACGCCACTCCCCGTTAAAGAGCGACACACAGCCTCGATTCAGCCAGCACAGCACGCTCTCCGTTAAAGAGCGACACTCAGCCTCGATTCAAACCGCACACGCCGCTCCCCGTTAAAGAGCGACACTCAGCCTCGACTCAGCCCGCACACACCACTCTCCTTTAAAGAGTGACACTCAGCCTTGTTTTGGCCCGTACACACCACTGTCTGTTAAAGAGGGACAATCAGCCTCGACTCAGCCCGCACAAACTCTCCGTTAAAGAGGGACACTGTACTCAGCCTCGATTCAGACCGCAGATGCCACTCTCCGTTAAAGAGCGACACTCAGCCTCGATTCGGCCCACACACGCCACTTTCCATTAAAGAACGACACTCAACCACGATTCAGCCCGCACACGCCACTCTCGGTTAAAGAGTTACACAAAGCCTCGATTCAGCCCACACTCACCACTCTCTGTTAAAGAGCGACACTCAGCCTCGATTTAGCCCGCACACACTCCTCGTTACAGAGTGACACTCAGTCTCGATTCAGTCCGCACACAAAACACTCCGTTAAAGAGTGACACTCAGCCTCGATTCAGCCCGCATACGCCACTCTCCATTAAAGAGCGACACACAGCCTCGATTCAGACCGCACACACAACACTCCGTTAAAGAGTGACACTCAGCCTCGATTTAGCACGCACACACTCTCCGTCAAAGGGTGACACTCAGCCTCGATTCAGCTCGCACACGCCACCCTCTGTTAAAGAGTGACACTGCGCTCAGCCTCAATTCAGCCCGCAGACGCCACTCTCCGTTAAAGAGTGACACTCAGCCTCGATTCAGCCCGCACACACCACTCTCAGTTAAAGAGCGTCACTGCACTCAGCCTCGATTCAACCCGCACACGCCGCTCTCCGTTAAAGAGTGACACTCAGCCTGGATTTAGCCCGCACACATAACTCTCCGTTAAAGAGCGACACACAGCCTCGATTCAGCCCGCACGCACTACTCTCCGTTAAAGAGTGACACACAGCCACGTTTTAGCCCGCACACACAACTGTCCGTTAAAGAGGGACATTCAACCTCGATTCAGCCCGCAGACGCCACTCTCCGTTAAAGAGCGACACACAGCCTCGATTCAGCCCGCACGCACTACTCTCCGTTAAAGAGTGACACACAGCCTCGTTTTAGCCCGCACACACAACTGTCCGTTAAAGAGGAACACTCAGCCTCGATTCAGCCTGCAGACGCCACTCTCCGTTAAAGAGCGACACTCAGCCTCGACTCAGCCAGCACACGCCACTCTCCGTTAAAGAGGGACACTGCACTCAGCCTCGATTCAGCCCGCAGACGCCACTCTCCGTTAAAGAGTGACACTCAGCCTCGATTCAGCCCGCATACGCCACTCTCCATTAAGGAGCGACACTCAGCCTCGATTCAGCCTGCACACGCCACTCCCCGTTAAACAGCGACACTCAGCCTCGACTCAGCCTGCGCACACCACACTCAGTTAAAGAGTGACACTCAGCCTCGATTTAGCCTGCACACACTTTCCGTTAAAGAGCGACACTCAGCCTCGATTCAGCCAGCACAGCACGCTCTCCGTTAAAGAGCCACACTCAGCCTCGATTCAACCCGCACACGCCGCTCCCCGTTAAAGAGCGACACTCAGCCTCGACTCAGTCCGCACACACCACTCTCCTGTAAAGAGTGACACTCAGCCTTGTTTTGGCCCGCACACACCACTGTCCGTTAAAGAGTGACACTCAGCCTCGATTTAGCACGCACACACTCTCCGTTAAAGGGTGACACTCAGCCTTGATTCAGCCCGCACACACAACTCTCCGTTAAAGAGCGACACTCAGCCTCGATTCAGCCCGCACACGCCACTCTCCGTTAAAGAGCGACACACAGCCTCGTTTTAGCCCGCACACACCACTGTCCGTTAAAGAGGGACACTCAGCCTCGACTCAGCCCGCACTCGCCACTCTCCGTTAAAGAGGGACACTGCACTCAGCCTCGATTCAACCCGCACACGCCACTCTCTGTTAAAGAGTATCACTCAGCCTCGATTTAGCCCACACACACTCCTCGTTACATAGTGACACTCAGCCTCGATTCAGTCCTCACACACCACTCTCTGTTAAAGAGTGACACTGCGCTCAGCCTCAATTCAGCCCTCAGAAGCCACTGTCCGTTAAAGAGTGACACTCAGCCTCGATTCAGCCCGCACACACCACTCTCCGTTAAAGAGCGTCACTGCACTCAGCCTCGATTCAACCCGCACACGCCGCTCTGCGTTAAAGAGTGACACTCAGCCTCGATTTAGCCCGCACACATAACTCTCCGTTAAAGAGCGACACACAGCCTCGATTCAGCCCACACACACCACTCTCCGTTAAAGAGTGACACACAGCCTCGTTTTAGCCCGCACACACAACTGTCCGTTAAAGAGGGACACTCAGCCTCGATTCAGCCCGCAGACGCCACTCTCCGTGAAAGAGTGACACTCAACCTCGATTCAGCCCGCATACGCCACTCTCCTTTAAGGAGCGACACCCAGCCTCGATTCAGCCTGCACACGCCACTCCCCGTTAAACACCGACACTCAGCCTCGACTCAGCCCGCACACACAACTCTCCTTTAAAGAGTGACACTCAGCCTCGATTTAGCCTGCACACACTCTCCGTTAAAGAGCGACACTCAGCCTCGATTTAGCCTGCACACACTCTCCGTTAAAGGGTGACACTCAGCCTTGATTCAGCCCGCACACACAGCTCTCCGTTAAAGAGCGACACTCACCCTCGATTCAGCCCGCTCACGCCATTCTCCGTTAAAGAGCGACACACAGCCTCGTTTTAGCCCGCACACACAACTGTCCGTTAAAAAGGGACACTCAGCCTCGACTCAGCCCGCACACGCCACTCTCCGTTAAAGAGGGACACTGCACTCAGCCTCGATTCAGCCCGCAGACGCCACTCTCCGTTAAAGAGTGACACTCAGCCTCGATTCAGCCCGCATACGCCACTCTCCATTAAGGAACGACACTCAGCCTCGATTCAACCCACACACGCCACTCCCCGTTAAAGAGCGACACACAGCCTCGATTCAGCCAGCACAGCACGCTCTCAGTTAAAGAGCGACACTCAGCCTCGATTCAAACCGCACACGCCGCTCCCCGTTAAAGAGCGACACTCAGCCTCGACTCAGCCCGCACACACCACTCTCCTTTAAAGAGTGACACTCAGCCTTGTTTTGGCCCGTACACACCACTGTCTGTTAAAGAGGGACAATCAGCCTCGACTCAGCCCGCACAAACTCTCCGTTAAAGAGGGACACTGTACTCAGCCTCGATTCAGACCGCAGACGCCACTCTCCGTTAAAGAGCGACACTCAGCCTCGATTCGGCCCACACACGCCACTTTCCATTAAAGAACGACACTCAACCACGATTCAGCCCGCACACGCCACTCTCGGTTAAAGAGTTACACAAAGCCTCGATTCAGCCCACACACACCACTCTCCGTTAAAGAGCGACACTCAGCCTCGATTTAGCCCGCACACACTCCTCGTTACAGAGTGACACTCAGTCTCGATTCAGTCCGCACACAAAACACTCCGTTAAAGAGTGACACTCAGCCTTGGTTCAACCCGCACACGCCGCTCCCCGTTAAAGAGCGACACTCAGCCTCGACTCAGCCCGCACACACCACTCTCCTGTAAAGAGTGACACTCAGCCTTGTTTTGGCCCGCACACACCACTGTCCGTTAAAGAGTGACACTCAGCCTCGATTCAGCCCGCATACGCCACTCTCCATTAAGGAACGACACTCAGCCTCGATTCAACCCACACACGCCACTCCCCGTTAAAGAGCGACACACAGCCTCGATTCAGCCAGCACAGCACGCTCTCCGTTAAAGAGCGACACTCAGCCTCGATTCAAACCGCACACGCCGCTCCCCGTTAAAGAGCGACACTCAGCCTCGACTCAGCCCGCACACACCACTCTCCTTTAAAGAGTGACACTCAGCCTTGTTTTGGCCCGTACACACCACTGTCTGTTAAAGAGGGACAATCAGCCTCGACTCAGCCCGCACAAACTCTCCGTTAAAGAGGGACACTGTACTCAGCCTCGATTCAGATCGCAGACGCCACTCTCCGTTAAAGAGCGACACTCAGCCTCAATTCGGCCCACACACGCCACTTTCCATTAAAGAACGACACTCAACCACGATTCAGCCCGCACACGCCACTCTCGGTTAAAGAGTTACACAAAGCCTCGATTCAGCCCACACACACCACTCTCCGTTAAAGAGCGACACTCAGCCTCGATTCAGCCCGCACACACCACTCTCCGTTAAAGAGCGACACTCAGCCTCGATTCAGCCCGCAGACGCCACTCTCCATTAAGGAGCGACACTCAGCCTCGATTCAGCCTGCACACTCTACTCTCCGTTAAAGAGCGACACTGCAATCAGCATCGATTCAAATCGCACACGCTGCTCTCCGTTAAAGAGTGACACTCAGCCTCGATTTAGCCCGCACACACAACTCTCCGTTAAAGAGCGACACACAGCCTCGATTCAGCCCGCACACACAACTCTCCGTTAAAGAGCGACACTCAGCCTCGATTTAGCCCGCACACACTCCTCGTTTCAGAGTGACACTCAGCCTCGATTCAGTCCGCACACAAAACACTCCGTTAAAGAGTGACACTCAGCCTTGATTCAGCCCGCAGACGCCACTCTCCGTTAAAAAGCGACACTCAGCCTCGATTCAGCCCGCACACACCACTCTCCGTTAAAGAGCGACACTCAGCCTCGATTTAGCCCGCACACACTCCTCGTTACAGAGTGACACTCAGTCTCGATTCAGTCCGCACACAAAACACTCCGTTAAAGAGTGACACTCAGCCTTGGTTCAGCCCGCACACGCCGCTCCCCGTTAAAGAGCGACACTCAGCCTCGACTCAGCCCGCACACACCACTCTCCTGTAAAGAGTGACACTCAGCCTTGTTTTGGCCCGCACACACCACTGTCCGTTAAAGAGTGACACTCAGCCTCGATTTAGCACGCACACACTCTCCGTTAAAGGGTGACACTCAGCCTTGATTCAGCCCGCACACACAACTCTCCGTTAAAGAGCGACACTCAGCCTCGATTCAGCCCGCACACGCCACTCTCCGTTAAAGAGCGACACACAGCCTCGTTTTAGCCCGCACACACCACTGTCCGTTAAAGAGGGACACTCAGCCTCGACTCAGCCCGCACTCGCCACTCTCCGTTAAAGAGGGACACTGCACTCAGCCTCGATTCAACCCGCACACGCCACCCTCTGTTAAAGAGTATCACTCAGCCTCGATTTAGCCCACACACACTCCTCGTTACATAGTGACACTCAGCCTCGATTCAGTCCTCACACACCACTCTCTGTTAAAGAGTGACACTGCGCTCAGCCTCAATTCAGCCCTCAGAAGCCACTGTCCGTTAAAGAGTGACACTCAGCCTCGATTCAGCCCGCACACACCACTCTCCGTTAAAGAGCGTCACTGCACTCAGCCTCGATTCAACCCGCACACGCCGCTCTGCGTTAAAGAGTGACACTCAGCCTCGATTTAGCCCGCACACATAACTCTCCGTTAAAGAGCGACACACAGCCTCGATTCAGCCCACACACACCACTCTCCGTTAAAGAGTGACACACAGCCTCGTTTTAGCCCGCACACACAACTGTCCGTTAAAGAGGGACACTCAGCCTCGATTCAGCCCGCAGACGCCACTCTCCGTGAAAGAGTGACACTCAACATCGATTCAGCCCGCATACGCCACTCTCCTTTAAGGAGCGACACCCAGCCTCGATTCAGCCTGCACACGCCACTCCCCGTTAAACAGCGACACTCAGCCTCGACTCAGCCCGCACACACAACTCTCCTTTAAAGAGTGACACTCAGCCTCGATTTAGCCTGCACACACTCTCCGTTAAAGAGCGACACTCAGCCTCGATTTAGCCTGCACACACTCTCCGTTAAAGGGTGACACTCAGCTTTGATTCAGCCCGCACACACAGCTCTCCGTTAAAGAGCGACACTCACCCTCGATTCAGCCCGCACACGCCACTCTCCGTTAAAGAGCGACACACAGCCTCGTTTTAGCCCGCACACACAACTGTCCGTTAAAAAGGGACACTCAGCCTCGACTCAGCCCGCACACGCCACTCTCCGTTAAAGAGGGACACTGCACTCAGCCTCGATTCAGCCCGCAGACGCCACTCTCCGTTAAAGAGTGACACTCAGCCTCGATTCAGCCCGCATACGCCACTCTCCATTAAGGAACGACACTCAGCCTCGATTCAACCCACACACGCCACTCCCCGTTAAAGAGCGACACACAGCCTCGATTCAGCCAGCACAGCACGCTCTCCGTTAAAGAGCGACACTCAGCCTCGATTCAAACCGCACACGCCGCTCCCCGTTAAAGAGCGACACTCAGCCTCGACTCAGCCCGCACACACCACTCTCCTTTAAAGAGTGACACTCAGCCTTGTTTTAGCCCGCACACACAACTGTCCGTTAAAGAGGGACACTCAGCCTCGATTCAGCCCGCAGACGCCACTCTCCGTGAAAGAGTGACACTCAACCTCGATTCAGCCCGCATACGCCACTCTCCTTTAAGGAGCGACACCCAGCCTCGATTCAGCCTGCACACGCCACTCCCCGTTAAACAGCGACACTCAGCCTCGACTCAGCCCGCACACACAACTCTCCTTTAAAGAGTGACACTCAGCCTCGATTTAGCCTGCACACACTCTCCGTTAAAGAGCGACACTCAGCCTCGATTTAGCCTGCACACACTCTCCGTTAAAGGGTGACACTCAGCCTTGATTCAGCCCGCACACACAGCTCTCCGTTAAAGAGCGACACTCACCCTCGATTCAGCCCGCACACGCCATTCTCCGTTAAAGAGCGACACACAGCCTCGTTTTAGCCCGCACACACAACTGTCCGTTAAAAAGGGACACTCAGCCTCGACTCAGCCCGCAGACGCCACTCTCCGTTAAAGAGGGACACTGCACTCAGCCTCGATTCAGCCCGCAGACGCCACTCTCCGTTAAAGAGTGACACTCAGCCTCGATTCAGCCCGCATACGCCACTCTCCATTAAGGAACGACACTCAGCCTCGATTCAACCCACACACGCCACTCCCCGTTAAAGAGCGACACACAGCCTCGATTCAGCCAGCACAGCACGCTCTCCGTTAAAGAGCGACACTCAGCCTCGATTCAAACCGCACACGCCGCTCCCCGTTAAAGAGCGACACTCAGCCTCGACTCAGCCCGCACACACCACTCTCCTTTAAAGAGTGACACTCAGCCTTGTTTTGGCCCGTACACACCACTGTCTGTTAAAGAGGGACAATCAGCCTCGACTCAGCCCGCACAAACTCTCCGTTAAAGAGGGACACTGTACTCAGCCTCGATTCAGACCGCAGACGCCACTCTCCGTTAAAGAGCGACACTCAGCCTCAATTCGGCCCACACACGCCACTTTCCATTAAAGAACGACACTCAACCACGATTCAGCCCGCACACGCCACTCTCGGTTAAAGAGTTACACAAAGCCTCGATTCAGCCCACACACACCACTCTCCGTTAAAGAGCGACACTCAGCCTCGATTCAGCCCGCACACACCACTCTCCGTTAAAGAGCGACACTCAGCCTCGATTCAGCCCGCAGACGCCACTCTCCATTAAGGAGCGACACTCAGCCTCGATTCAGCCTGCACACTCTACTCTCCGTTAAAGAGCGACACTGCAATCAGCATCGATTCAAATCGCACACGCTGCTCTCCGTTAAAGAGTGACACTCAGCCTCGATTTAGCCCGCACACACAACTCTCCGTTAAAGAGCGACACACAGCCTCGATTCAGCCCGCACACACAACTCTCCGTTAAAGAGCGACACTCAGCCTCGATTTAGCCCGCACACACTCCTCGTTTCAGAGTGACACTCAGCCTCGATTCAGTCCGCACACAAAACACTCCGTTAAAGAGTGACACTCAGCCTTGATTCAGCCCGCAGACGCCACTCTCCGTTAAAAAGCGACACTCAGCCTCGATTCAGCCCGCACACACCACTCTCCGTTAAAGAGCGACACTCAGCCTCGATTTAGCCCGCACACACTCCTCGTTACAGAGTGACACTCAGTCTCGATTCAGTCCGCACACAAAACACTCCGTTAAAGAGTGACACTCAGCCTTGGTTCAGCCCGCACACGCCGCTCCCCGTTAAAGAGCGACACTCAGCCTCGACTCAGCCCGCACACACCACTCTCCTGTAAAGAGTGACACTCAGCCTTGTTTTGGCCCGCACACACCACTGTCCGTTAAAGAGTGACACTCAGCCTCGATTTAGCACGCACACACTCTCCGTTAAAGGGTGACACTCAGCCTTGATTCAGCCCGCACACACAACTCTCCGTTAAAGAGCGACACTCAGCCTCGATTCAGCCCGCACACGCCACTCTCCGTTAAAGAGCGACACACAGCCTCGTTTTAGCCCGCACACACCACTGTCCGTTAAAGAGGGACACTCAGCCTCGACTCAGCCCGCACTCGCCACTCTCCGTTAAAGAGGGACACTGCACTCAGCCTCGATTCAACCCGCACACGCCACTCTCTGTTAGAGAGTATCACTCAGCCTCGATTTAGCCCACACACACTCCTCGTTACATAGTGACACTCAGCCTCGATTCAGTCCTCACACACCACTCTCTGTTAAAGAGTGACACTGCGCTCAGCCTCAATTCAGCCCTCAGAAGCCACTGTCCGTTAAAGAGTGACACTCAGCCTCGTTTTAGCCCGCACACACCACTGTCCGTTAAAGAGGGACACTCAGCCTCGATTCAGCCTGCGCACACCACACTCCGTTAAAGAGCGACACTCAGCCTCGATTCCGCCAGCACAGCACGCTCTCCGTTAAAGAGCGACACTCAGTCTCCACTCAACCCGCACACGCCGCTCCCCGTTAAAGAGCAACACTCAGCCTCGACTCAGCCCGCACACATCACTCTCATTTAAAGAGTGACACTCAGCCTCGTTTTAGCCCGCACACACCACTGTCCGTTAAAGAGGGACACTCAGCCTCGACTCAGCCCGCACACACTCTCCATTAAAGAGGGACACTGCACTCAGCCTCGATTCAGCCTGCAGACGCCACTCTCCGTTAAAGAGTGACACTCAGCCTCGATTCAGCCCGCATATGCCACTCTCCGTTAAGGAGCGACACTCAGCCTCGATTCGGCCCACACACGCCACTTTCCGTTAAAGAACGACACTCAACCACGATTCAGCCCGCACACGCCACTCTCGGTTAAAGAGTTACACTCAGCCTCGATTTAGCCCACAAACACTCTCCGTTAAAGAGCGACACTAAGCCTCGATTCAGACGCACACACCACTCTCCGTTAAAGAGCGACACTCAGCCTCGATTCAGCCCACACACACCACTCTCCGTTAAAGAGCGACACTCAGCCTCGATTCAGCCCGCAGACGCCACTCTCCATTAAGGAGCCACACTCAGCCTCGATTCAGCCCGCACACACTACTCTCCGTTAAAGAGCGACACTGCACTCAGCATCGATTCAACCCGCATACGCTGCTCTCCGTTAAAGAGTGACACTCAGCCTCGATTTAGCCCGCACACACAACTCTCCGTTAAAGAGCAACACACAGCCTCGATTCAGCCCGCACACACCACTCTCCGTTAAAGAGCGACACTCAGCCTCGATTCAGTCCGCACACAAAACACTCCGTTAAAGAGTGACACTCAGCCTTGGTTCAGCCCGCACACGCCACTCTCCGTTAAAGAGCGACACTCAGCCTCGATTCAGCCCGCACACACCATTCTCCGTTAAAGAGCGACACACAGCCTCGATTCAACCCGCACAAGCCAGTCTCCTTTAAAGAGTGACACTCAGCCTCGTTTTAGCCCGCACACACCACTGTCCATTAAGGAGCGACACTCAGCCTCGATTCAGCCTGCACACGCCACTCCCCGTTAAACAGCGACACTCAGCCTCGACTCAGCCTGCGCACACCACACTCCGTTAAAGAGTGACACTCAGCCTCGATTTAGCCTGCACACACTCTCCGTTAAAGAGCGACACTCAGCCTCGATTCAGCCAGCATAGCACGCTCTCCGTTAAAGAGCGACACCCAGCCTCGATTAAACCCGCACACGCCGCTCCCCGTTAAAGAGCGACACTCAGCCTCGACTCAACACGCACACACCACTCTCATTTAAAGAGTGACACTCAGCCTCGATTTAGCCCGCACACACCACTGTCTGTTAAAGAGGGACACTCAGCCTCGACTCAGCCCGCACAATCTCTCCGTTAAAGAGGGACACTGTACTCAGCCTCGATTCAGACCGCAGACGCCACTCTCCGTTAAAGAGTGACACTCAGCCTCGATTCAGCCCGCATGCGCCACTCTCCGTTAAAGAGCGACACTCAGCCTCGATTCGGCCCACACACGCCACTTTCCATTATAGAACGACACTCAACCACGATTCAGCCCGCACACGCCACTCTCGGTTAAAGAGTTACACTAAGCCTCGATTGGGCTCGCATACACCACTCTCCGTTAAAGAGCGACACTCAGCCTCGATTCAGCCCGCACACACCACTCTCCGTTAAAGAGCGACACTCAGCCTCGATTCAGCCCGCAGACGCCACTCTCCATTAAGGAGCGACACTCAGCCTCGATTCAGCCCGCACACACCACTCTCCGTTAAAGAGCGACACTCAGCCTCGATTCAGCCCGCACACACCACTCTCCGTTAAAGAGCGACACTCAGCCTCGATTCAGCCCGCAGACGCCACTCTCCATTAAGGAGCGACACTGCAATCAGCATCGATTCAACCCGCACACGCTGCTCTCCGTTAAAAGCGACACTCAGCCTCGATTTAGCCCGCACAGACTCCTCGTTACAGAGTGACACTCAGCCTCGATTCAGTCCGCACACAAAACACTCCGTTAAAGAGTGACACTCAGCCTTGATTCAGCCCGCACATGCCACTCTCCGTTAAAAAGCAACACTCAGCCTCGATTCAGCCCGCACACGCCATTCTCCGTTAAAGAGCGACACACAGCCTCGATTCAACCCGCACACGCCAGTCTCCTTTAAAGAGTGAAACTCAGCCTCGTTTCAGCCCGCACACACCACTGTCCGTTAAAGAGGGACACTCAGCCTCGATTCAGCCCGCAGACGCCACTCTCTGTTAAAGAGTGACACTCAGCCTCGATTCAGCCCGCTTACGCCACTCTCCATTAAGGAGCGACACTCATCCTCGATTCAACCCACACACGCCACTCCCCGTTAAAGAGCGACACTCAGCCTCGATTTAGCGCACACACACAACTCTCCGTTAAAGAGCGACACACAGCCTCGATTCAGCCCGCACACACCACTCGCCGTTTAAGAGCGACACTGCACTCAGCCTTGATTCAACCCGCACACGCCACTCTCTGTTAAAGAGTAACATTCAGCCTCGAATTAGCTCGCACACACTCCTCGTTACATAGTGACACACAGCCTCGATTCAGCCCGCACACACCACTCGCCGTTAAAGAGCGACACTGCACTCAGCCTCGATTCAACCCGCACACGCCACTCTCTGTTAAAGAGTAACACTCAGCCTTGAATTAGCCCGCACACACTCCTCGTTACATAGTGACACTCAGCCTCGATTCAGTCCTCACACACAACACTCCGTTAAAGAGTGACACTCAGCATCGATTTAGCACGCACACCCTCTCCGTTAAAGGGTGACACTCAGCCTCGATTCAACCTGCACACACCACTCTACTTTAAAGAATGACACTCAGTCTCGTTTTAGCACGCACACACCACTGTCCGTTAAAGAGGGACACTCAGCCTCGACTCAGCCCGCACACGCCACTCTCCGTTAAAGAGGGACACTGCACTCAGCCTCGATTCAGCCCTCACACGCCACTCTCCATTAAAGAGTGACACTCAGCCTCGATTCAGCCCGCATATGCCACTCTCCGTTAAAGAGCGACACTCAGCCTCGATTCAGCCCGCAGACGCCACTCTCGGTTAAAGAGTTACACTAAGCCTCGATTGGGCCCGCACACACCACTCTCCGTTAAAGAGCGACACTCAGCCTCGATTCAGCCCGCACACACCACTTTCCGTTAAAGAGCGACACTCAGCCTCGATTCAGCCCGCACACACCACTCTCCGTTAAAGAGCTACACTCAGCCTCGATTCAGCCCGCAGACGCCACTCTCCATTAAGGAGCGACACTGCAATCAACATCGATTCAACCCGCACATGCTGCTCTCCGTTAAAGAGTGACACTCAGCCTCGGTTTAGCCCGCACACACAACTCTCCGTTAAAGAGCGACACACAGCCTCGATTCAGCCCGCACACACCACTCTCCGTTAAAAGCGACATACAGCCTCGATTTAGCCCGCACACGCCTCTCTCCATTAAAGAGTGACACTCAGCCTCGATTTAGCGCGCACACACAACTCTCCGTTAAAGAGCGACACACAGCCTCGATTCAGCCCGCACACACCACTCGCCGTTAAAGAGCGACACTGCACTCAGCCTTGATTCAACCCGCACATGCCACTCTCTGTTAAAGAGTAACATTCAGCCTCGAATTAGCTCGCACACACTCCTCGTTACATAGTGACACACAGCCTCGATTCAGCCCGCACACACCACTCGCCGTTAAAGAGCGACACTGCACTCAGCCTTGATTCAACCCGCACACGCCACCCTCTGTTAAAGAGTAACATTCAGCCTCGAATTAGCTCGCACACACTCCTCGTTACATAGTGACACACAGCCTCGATTCAGCCCGCACACACCACTCGCCGTTAAAGAGCGACACTGCACTCAGCCTCGATTCAACCCGCACACGCCACTCTCTGTTAAAGAGTAACACTCAGCCTTGAATTAGCCCGCACACACTCCTCGTTACATAGTGACACTCAGCCTCGATTCAGTCCTCACACACAACACTCCGTTAAAGAGTGACACTCAGCATCGATTTAGCACGCACACCCTCTCCGTTAAAGGGTGACACTCAGCCTCGATTCAACCTGCACACACCACTCTACTTTAAAGAATGACACTCAGCCTCGTTTTAGCACGCACACACCACTGTCCGTTAAAGAGGGACACTCAGCCTCGACTCAGCCCGCACACGCCACTCTCCGTTAAAGAGGGACACTGCACTCAGCCTCGATTCAGCCCTCACACGCCACTCTCCATTCAAGAGTGACACTCAGCCTCGATTCAGCCCGCATATGCCACTCTCCGTTAAAGAGCGACACTCAGCCTCGATTCAGTCCGCACACAAAACACTCCGTTAAAGAGTGACACTCAGCCTTGGTTCAGCCCGCACATGCCACTCTCCGTTAAAGAGCGACACTCAGCCTCGATTCAGCCCGCACACACCATTCTCCGTTAAAGAGCGACACTCAGCCTCGATTCAGCCTGCACACGCCACTCCCCGTTAAACAGCGACACTCAGCCTCGACTCAGCCTGCGCACACCACACTCCGTTAAAGAGTGACACTCAGCCTCGATTTAGCCTGCACACACTCTCCGTTAAAGAGCGACACTCAGCCTCGATTCAGCCAGCACAGCACGCTCTCCGTTAAAGAGCGACACTCAGCCTCAATTAAACCCGCACACGCCGCTCCCCGTTAAAGAGCGACACTCAGCCTCGACTCAACACGCACACACCACTCTCACTTAAAGAGTGACACTCAGCCTCGATTTAGCCCGCACACACCACTGTCTGTTAAAGAGGGACACTCAGCCTCGACTCAGCCCGCACAAACTCTCCGTTAAAGAGGGACACTGTACACAGCCTCGATTCAGACCGCAGATGCCACTCTCCGTTAAAGAGTGACACTCAGCCTCGATTCAGCCCGCATGTGCCACTCTCCGTTAAAGAGCGACACTCAGCCTCGATTCGGCCCACACACGCCACTTTCCATTAAAGAACGACACTCAACCACGATTCAGCCCGCACACGCCACTCTCGGTTAAAGAGTGACACTCAGCCTCGATTCAACCCGCACATGTCTCTCTCCGTTAAAGAGGGACACTCAGCCTCGACTCAGCCCGCACACGCCACTCTCCGTTAAAGAGGGACACTGCACTCAGCCTCGATTCACCCCGCAGACGCCACTCTCTGTTAAAGAGTGACACTCAGCCTCGATTCAGCCCGCATACACCACTCTCCATTAAGCAGCGACACTCTGCCTCGATTCAACCCACACACGCCACTCCCCGTTAAAGAGTGACACTCAACCTTGATTCAACCCGCACACGCCGCTCTCCATTAAAGAGTGACACTCAGCCTCGATTCAGCCCGCACACACAACTCTCCGTTAAAGAGCGACACACAGCCTCGATTCAGCCCGCACACACCACTCGCCGTTAAAGAGCGACACTCAGCCTCGATTCAGCCCGCATACACTTCTCGTTACATAGTGACTCTCAGCCTCGATTCAGTCCTCACACACAACACTCCGTTAAAGAGTGACACTCAGCCTCGATTTAGCACGCACACACTCTCCGTTAAAGGGTGACACTCAGCCTCGATTCAGCCCGCACACGCCATTTTCCGTTAAAGAGCGACACACAGCCTCGATTCAACCCGCACACACCACTCTACTTTGAAGAGTGACACTCAGCCTCGTTTTAGCCCGCACACACAACTGTCCGTTAAAGAGGGACACTCAGCCTCGACTCAGCCCGCACACGCCGCTCTCCGTTAAAGAGGGACACTGCACTCATCCTCGATTCAGCCCGCACACGCCACTCTCCATTAAGGAGCGACACACAGCCTCGATTCAGCCCGCACACACCACTATCCGTTAAAGAGTGACACTCAGCCTCGATTCAACCCGCACACGCCTCTCTCCATTAAAGAGTGACACTCAGCCTCGATTTAGCGCGCACACACAACCCTCCGTTAAGGAGCGACACACAGCCTCGATTCAGCCCGCACACACCACTCGCCGTTAAAGAGCGACACTGCACTCAGCCTTGATTCAACCCGCACACGTCACTCTCTGTTAAAGAGTAACATTCAGCCTCGATTTAGCCCGCACACACAACTCTCCGTTAAAGAGCGACACACAGCCTCGATTCAGCCCGCACACACCACTCTCCGTTAAAGAGCGACACTCAGCCTCGATTTAGCCCGCACACACTCCTCGTTACAGAGTGACACTCAGCCTCGATTCAGTCCGCACACAAAACACTCCGTTAAAGAGTGACACTCAACCTTGATTCAGCCCGCACACGCCACTCTCCGTTAAAAAGCGACACTCAGCCTCGATTCAGCCCGCACACGCCATTCTCCGTTAAAGAGCGACACACAGCTTCGATTCAACCCGCACACACCAGTCTCCTTTCAAGAGTGACACTCAGCCTCGTTTTAGCCCGCACACACCACTGTCCGTTAAAGAGGGACACTGCACTCAGCCTCGATTCAGCCCGCATACGCCACTCTCCATTAAGGAGCGACACTCAGCCTCGATTCAACCCACACACGCCACTCCCCGTTAAAGTGCGACACACAGCCTCGATTCAGCCTGCACACACCACTCTCCGTTAAAGAGTGACACTCAGCCTTGATTCAACCCGCAAACGCCGCTCTCCGTTAAAGAGTGACACTCAGCCTCGATTCAGCCCGCACACACCACTCTCCGTTAAAGAGCGACACTCAGCCTCGATTTAGCCCGCACACACTCCTCGTTACAGAGTGACACTCAGCCTCGATTCAGTCCGCACACAAAACACTCCGTTAAAGAGTGACACTCAGCCTCGATTCAGCCCGCACACGCCATTCTCCGTTAAAGAGCGACACACAGCCTCGATTCAACCCGCACACGCCAGTCTCCTTCAAAGAGTGACACTCAGCCTCGTTTTAGCCCGCACACACCACTGTCCGTTAAAGAGGGACACTCAGCCTCGACTCAGCCCGCACACGCCACTCTCCGTTAAAGAGGGACACTGCACTCAGCCTCGATTCACCCCGCAGACGCCACTCTCTGTTAAAGAGTGACACTCAGCCTCGATTCAGCCCGCATACGCCACTCTCCATTAAGCAGCGACACTCTGCCTCGATTCAACCCACACACGCCACTCCCCGTTAAAGAGTGACACTCAGCCTTGATTCAACCCGCACACGCCGCTCTCCATTAAAGAGTGACACTCAGCCTCGATTCAGCCCGCACACACAACTCTCCGTTAAAGAGCGACACACAGCCTCGATTCAGCCCGCACACACCACTCGCCGTTAAAGAGCGACACTCAGCCTCGATTCAGCCCGCACACACTTCTCGTTACATAGTGACACTCAGCCTCGATTCAGTCCTCACACACAACACTCCGTTAAAGAGTGACACTCAGCCTCGTTTTAGCACGCACACACTCTCCGTTAAAGGGTGACACTCAGCCTCGATTCAGCCCGCACACGCCATTTTCCGTTAAAGAGCGACACACAGCCTCGATTCAACCCGCACACACCACTCTACTTTGAAGAGTGACACTCAGCCTCGTTTTAGCCCGCACACACCACTGTCCGTTAAAGAGGGACACTCAGCCTCGACTCAGCCCGCACACGCCGCTCTCCGTTAAAGAGGGACACTGCACTCATCCTCGATTCAGCCCGCACACGCCACTCTCCATTAAGGAGCGACACACAGCCTCGATTCAGCCCGCACACACCACTCTCCGTTAAAGAGTGACACTCAGCCTCGATTCAACCCGCACACGCCTCTCTCCATTAAAGAGTGACACTCAGCCTCGATTTAGCGCGCACACACAACTCTCCGTTAAAGAGCGACACACAGCCTCGATTCAGCGCGCACACACCACTCGCCGTTAAAGAGCGACACTGCACTCAGCCTTGATTCAACCCGCACACGCCACTCTCTGTTAAAGAGTAACATTCAGCCTCGATTTAGCCCGCACACACAACTCTCCGTTAAAGAGCGACACACAGCCTCGATTCAACCCGCAGACACCACTCTCCGTTAAAGAGCGACACTCAGCCTCGATTTAGCCCGCACACACTCCTCGTTACAGAGTGACACTCAGCCTCGATTCAGTCCACACACAAAACACTCCGTTAAAGAGTGACACTCAACCTTGATTCAGCCCGCACTCGCCACTCTCCGTTAAAAAGCGACACTCAGCCTCGATTCAGCCCGCACACGCCATTCTCCGTTAAAGAGCGACACACAGCTTCGATTCAACCCGCACACACCAGTCTCCTTTCAAGAGTGACACTCAGCCTCGTTTTAGCCCGCACACACCACTGTCCGTTAAAGAGGGACACTGCACTCAGCCTCGATTCAGCCCGCATACGCCACTCTCCATTAAGGAGCGACACTCAGCCTCGATTCAACCCACACACGCCACTCCCCGTTAAAGTGCGACACACAGCCTCGATTCAGCCTGCACACACCACTCTCCGTTAAAGAGTGACACTCAGCCTTGATTCAACCCGCAAACGCCGCTCTCCGTTAAAGAGTGACACTCAGCCTCGATTTAGCCCGCACACACAACTCTCCGTTAAAGAGCGACACACAGCCTCGATTCAGCCCGCACACACCACTCTCCGTTAAAGAGTGACACTCAGCCTCGATTTAGCCTGCACACACTCTCCGTTAAAGAGCGACACTCAGCCTCGATTCAGCCAGCATAGCACGCTCTCCGTTAAAGAGCGACACCCAGCCTCGATTAAACCCGCACACGCCGCTCCCCGTTAAAGAGCGACACTCAGCCTCGACTCAACACGCACACACCACTCTCATTTAAAGAGTGACACTCAGCCTCGATTTAGCCCGCACACACCACTGTCTGTTAAAGAGGGACACTCAGCCTCGACTCAGCCCGCACAATCTCTCCGTTAAAGAGGGACACTGTACTCAGCCTCGATTCAGACCGCAGACGCCACTCTCCGTTAAAGAGTGACACTCAGCCTCGATTCAGCCCGCATGCGCCACTCTCCGTTAAAGAGCGACACTCAGCCTCGATTCGGCCCACACACGCCACTTTCCATTATAGAACGACACTCAACCACGATTCAGCCCGCACACGCCACTCTCGGTTAAAGAGTTACACTAAGCCTCGATTGGGCTCGCATACACCACTCTCCGTTAAAGAGCGACACTCAGCCTCGATTCAGCCCGCACACACCACTCTCCGTTAAAGAGCGACACTCAGCCTCGATTCAGCCCGCAGACGCCACTCTCCATTAAGGAGCGACACTCAGCCTCGATTCAGCCCGCACACACCACTCTCCGTTAAAGAGCGACACTCAGCCTCGATTCAGCCCGCACACACCACTCTCCGTTAAAGAGCGACACTCAGCCTCGATTCAGCCCGCAGACGCCACTCTCCATTAAGGAGCGACACTGCAATCAGCATCGATTCAACCCGCACACGCTGCTCTCCGTTAAAAGCGACACTCAGCCTCGATTTAGCCCGCACAGACTCCTCGTTACAGAGTGACACTCAGCCTCGATTCAGTCCGCACACAAAACACTCCGTTAAAGAGTGACACTCAGCCTTGATTCAGCCCGCACATGCCACTCTCCGTTAAAAAGCAACACTCAGCCTCGATTCAGCCCGCACACGCCATTCTCCGTTAAAGAGCGACACACAGCCTCGATTCAACCCGCACACGCCAGTCTCCTTTAAAGAGTGAAACTCAGCCTCGTTTCAGCCCGCACACACCACTGTCCGTTAAAGAGGGACACTCA
The DNA here is from genome assembly GCF_030028105.1 of Mobula birostris. Taxonomy (NCBI): domain Eukaryota; kingdom Metazoa; phylum Chordata; class Chondrichthyes; order Myliobatiformes; family Myliobatidae; genus Mobula; species Mobula birostris. The sequence goes on from NW_027277731.1 coordinate 23,376, forward strand.
GCCTCGATTCAGCCCGCAGACGCCACTCTCTGTTAAAGAGTGACACTCAGCCTCGATTCAGCCCGCTTACGCCACTCTCCATTAAGGAGCGACACTCATCCTCGATTCAACCCACACACGCCACTCCCCGTTAAAGAGCGACACTCAGCCTCGATTTAGCGCACACACACAACTCTCCGTTAAAGAGCGACACACAGCCTCGATTCAGCCCGCACACACCACTCGCCGTTTAAGAGCGACACTGCACTCAGCCTTGATTCAACCCGCACACGCCACTCTCTGTTAAAGAGTAACATTCAGCCTCGAATTAGCTCGCACACACTCCTCGTTACATAGTGACACACAGCCTCGATTCAGCCCGCACACACCACTCGCCGTTAAAGAGCGACACTGCACTCAGCCTCGATTCAACCCGCACACGCCACTCTCTGTTAAAGAGTAACACTCAGCCTTGAATTAGCCCGCACACACTCCTCGTTACATAGTGACACTCAGCCTCGATTCAGTCCTCACACACAACACTCCGTTAAAGAGTGACACTCAGCATCGATTTAGCACGCACACCCTCTCCGTTAAAGGGTGACACTCAGCCTCGATTCAACCTGCACACACCACTCTACTTTAAAGAATGACACTCAGTCTCGTTTTAGCACGCACACACCACTGTCCGTTAAAGAGGGACACTCAGCCTCGACTCAGCCCGCACACGCCACTCTCCGTTAAAGAGGGACACTGCACTCAGCCTCGATTCAGCCCTCACACGCCACTCTCCATTAAAGAGTGACACTCAGCCTCGATTCAGCCCGCATATGCCACTCTCCGTTAAAGAGCGACACTCAGCCTCGATTCAGCCCGCAGACGCCACTCTCGGTTAAAGAGTTACACTAAGCCTCGATTGGGCCCGCACACACCACTCTCCGTTAAAGAGCGACACTCAGCCTCGATTCAGCCCGCACACACCACTTTCCGTTAAAGAGCGACACTCAGCCTCGATTCAGCCCGCACACACCACTCTCCGTTAAAGAGCTACACTCAGCCTCGATTCAGCCCGCAGACGCCACTCTCCATTAAGGAGCGACACTGCAATCAACATCGATTCAACCCGCACATGCTGCTCTCCGTTAAAGAGTGACACTCAGCCTCGGTTTAGCCCGCACACACAACTCTCCGTTAAAGAGCGACACACAGCCTCGATTCAGCCCGCACACACCACTCTCCGTTAAAAGCGACATACAGCCTCGATTTAGCCCGCACACGCCTCTCTCCATTAAAGAGTGACACTCAGCCTCGATTTAGCGCGCACACACAACTCTCCGTTAAAGAGCGACACACAGCCTCGATTCAGCCCGCACACACCACTCGCCGTTAAAGAGCGACACTGCACTCAGCCTTGATTCAACCCGCACATGCCACTCTCTGTTAAAGAGTAACATTCAGCCTCGAATTAGCTCGCACACACTCCTCGTTACATAGTGACACACAGCCTCGATTCAGCCCGCACACACCACTCGCCGTTAAAGAGCGACACTGCACTCAGCCTTGATTCAACCCGCACACGCCACCCTCTGTTAAAGAGTAACATTCAGCCTCGAATTAGCTCGCACACACTCCTCGTTACATAGTGACACACAGCCTCGATTCAGCCCGCACACACCACTCGCCGTTAAAGAGCGACACTGCACTCAGCCTCGATTCAACCCGCACACGCCACTCTCTGT
>NW_027277732.1:0-25084 GCF_030028105.1 Mobula birostris
CTGGAACTCGAACTGAAAGTCGAAATCGAAGTCGAACTCGAATTGGAACTCGAACTCAAATTCGAACTCGAATTGGAACTCGACCTCGAATTCAAACTCGAAGTCGAACTCGAGGTCGAAGTCGAACTCGAACTCGAACTCGAAGTCGAAGTCGAAATCAGAGTCGAACTCGAAGTTGAAATCGAATTCGAAGTCGAAATCGAACTCGAACTCGAAATTGAAATCGAAGTCGAGCTCGAAGTCGAAATCTAACTCGAAATCGAACTGGAACTCGAACTGAAAGTCGAAATCGAAGTCGAACTCGAACCCGATCTCGAATTCGAACTCGAATTGGAACTCGAACTCGAATTCAAACTCGAAGTCGAATTCGAGGTCGAACTCGAGGTCCAACTCAAAGTCGAAGTCAAACTAGAACTCGAACTGGAATTCGAACTCGAAGTCGAACTCGAAGTCGAACTGGAACTCGAACTCCAAGTCGAGATCGAAGTCGAACTCGAATTCGAACTGGAAGTCGAACCCGAACTCGAAATTCGAACTCCAACTCAAATTCGAATTCGAATTCGAACTCGACCTCGAATTCGAACTCGAAGTCGAACTCGAGGTCCAACTCAAAGTCGAAGTCGAACTAGAACTCGAACTGGAATTCGAACTCGAAGTCGACCTACACCACGAATTCGAACTCGAAGTCGAACTCGAGGTCCAACTCAAAGTCGAAGTCGAACTAGAACTCGAACTGGAATTCGAACTCGAAGTCGAACTCGAATTCGACCTAGACCTCGAATTCGAACTCGAAGTCGAACTCGAGGTCCAACTCAAAGTCGAAGTCCAACTAGAACTCGAACTGGAATTTGAACTCGAAGTCGAACTCGAAGTCGACCTAGACCACGAATTCGAACTCGAAGTCGAACTGGAACTCGAACTCGAAGTCGAGATCGAAGTCGATCTCGAAGTCGAACTCGAATTCGACCTAGACCTCGAATTCGAACTCGAAGTCGAACTCGAGGTCCAACTCAAAGTCGAAGTCGAACTCGAACTCGACCTGGAATTCGAACTCGAAGGCGAACTCGAAATCGAACTGGAACTCGAACTGAAAGTCGAAATCGAAGTCGAACTCGAATTGGAACTCGAACTCAAATTCGAACTCGAATTGGAACTCGACCTCGAATTCAAACTCGAAGTCGAACTCAAGGTCGAAGTCGAACTCGAACTCGAACTCGAAGTCGAAGTCGAAATCAGAGTCGAACTCGAAGTTGAAATCGAATTCGAAGTCGAAATCGAACTCGAACTCGAAATTGAAATCGAAGTCGAGCTCGAAGTCGAAATCTAACTCGAAATCGAACTGGAACTCGAACTGAAAGTCGAAATCGAAGTCGAACTCGAACCCGATCTCGAATTCGAACTCGAATTGGAACTCGAAATCGAATTCAAACTCGAAGTCGAATTCGAGGTCGAACTCGAGGTCCAACTCAAAGTCGAAGTCGAACTAGAACTCGAACTGGAATTCGAACTCGAAGTCGAACTCGAAGTCGAACTGGAACTCGAACTCGAAGTCGAGATCGAAGTCGAACTCGAATTCGAACTGGAAGTCGAACCCGAACTCGAAATTCGAACTCCAACTCAAATTCGAATTCGAATTCGAACTCGACCTCGAATTCGAACTCGAAGTCGAACTCGAGGTCCAACTCAAAGTCGAAGTCGAACTAGAACTCGAACTGGAATTCGAACTGAAGTCGAACTCGAAGTCGAACTGGAACTCGAACTCGAAGTCGAGATCGAAGTCGAACTCGAATTCGAACTGGAAGTCGAACCCGAACTCGAAATTCGAACTCCAACTCAAATTCGAATTCGAATTCGAACTCGACTTCGAATTCGAACTCGAAGTCGAACTCGAGGTCCAACTCAAAGTCGAAGTCCAACTAGAACTCGAACTGGAATTCGAACTCGAAGTCGAACTCGAAGTCGACCTACACCACGAATTCGAACTCGAAGTCGAACTCGAGGTCCAACTCAAATTCGAAGTCGAACTAGAACTCGAACTCGAAGTCGAACTCGAAGTCGACCTACACCACGAATTCGAACTCGAAGTCGAACTCGAGGTCCAACTCAAATTCGAAGTCGAACTAGAACTCGAACTGGAATTCGAACTCGAAGTCGAACTCGAAGTCGACCTAGACCACGAATTCGAACTCGAAGTCGAACTCGAGGTCCAACTCAAAGTCGAAGTCGAACTTGAACTCGAACTGGAATTTGAACTCGAAGTCGAACTCGAAGTCGACCTAGACCACGAATTCGAACTCGAAGTCGAACTGGAACTCGAACTCGAAGTCGAGATCGAAGTCGATCTCGAAGTCGAACTCGAATTCGACCTAGACCTCGAATTCGAACTCGAAGTCGAACTCGAGGTCCAACTCAAAGTCGAAGTCGAACTCGAACTCGACCTGGAATTCGAACTCGAAGGCGAACTCGAAATCGAACTGGAACTCGAACTGAAAGTCGAAATCGAAGTCGAACTCGAATTGGAACTCGAACTCAAATTCGAACTCGAATTGGAACTCGACCTCGAATTCAAACTCGAAGTCGAACTCGAGGTCGAAGTCGAACTCGAACTCGAACTCGAAGTCGAAGTCGAAGTCAGAGTCGAACTCGAAGTTGAAATCGAATTCGAAGTCGAAATCGAACTCGAACTCGAAATTGAAATCGAAGTCGAGCTCGAAGTCGAAATCTAACTCGAAATCGAACTGGAACTCGAACTGAAAGTCGAAATCGAAGTCGAACTCGAACCCGATCTCGAATTCGAACTAGAACTCGAACTGGAATTCGAACTCGAAGTCGAACTCGAAGTCGAACTGGAACTCGAACTCGAAGTCGAGATCGAAGTCGAACTCGAATTGGAACTGGAAGTCGAACCCGAACTCGAAATTCGAGCTCCAACTCAAATTCGAATTCGAATTCGAACTCGACCTCGAATTCGAACTCGAAGTCGAACTCGAGGTCCAACTCAAAGTCGAAGTCGAACTAGAACTCGAACTGGAATTCGAACTCGAAGTCGAACTCGAAGTCGACCTACACCACGAATTCGAACTCGAAGTCGAACTCGAGATCCAACTCAAAGTCGAAGTCGAACTGGAACTCGAACTGGAATTCGAACTCGAAGTCGAACTCGAAGTCGAACTGGAACTCGAACTCGAAGTCGAGATCGAAGTCGAACTCGAATTCGAACTGGAAGTCGAACCCGAACTCGAAATTCGAACTCCAACTCAAATTCGAATTCGAATTCGAACTCGACCTCGAATTCGAACTCGAAGTCGAACTCGAGGTCCAACTCAAAGTCGAAGTCCAACTAGAACTCGAACTGGAATTCGAACTCGAAGTCGAACTCGAAGTCGACCTACACCACGAATTCGAACTCGAAGTCGAACTCGAGGTCCAACTCAAAGTCGAAGTCGAACTAGAACTCGAACTGGAATTCGAACTCGAAGTCGAACTCGAAGTCGAACTGGAACTCGAACTCGAAGTCGAGATCGAAGTCGAACTCGAATTCGAACTGGAAGTCGAACCCGAACTCGAAATTCGAACTCCAACTCAAATTCGAATTCGAATTCGAACTCGACCTCGAATTCGAACTCGAAGTCGAACTCGAGGTCCAACTCAAAGTCGAAGTCCAACTAGAACTCGAACTGGAATTCGAACTCGAAGTCGAACTCGAAGTCGACCTAGACCACGAATTCGAACTCGAAGTCGAACTCGAGGTCCAACTCAAAGTCGAAGTCGAACTAGAACTCGAACTGGAATTTGAACTCGAAGTCGAACTCGAAGTCGACCTAGACCACGAATTCGAACTCGAAGTCGAACTGGAACTCGAACTCGAAGTCGAGATCGAAGTCGATCTCGAAGTCGAACTCGAATTCGACCTAGACCTCGAATTCGAACTCGAAGTCGAACTCGAGGTCCAACTCAAAGTCGAAGTCGAACTCGAACTCGACCTGGAATTCGAACTCGAAGGCTAACTCGAAATCGAACTGGAACTCGAACTGAAAGTCGAAATCGAAGTCGAACTCGAATTGGAACTCGAACTCAAATTCGAACTCGAATTGGAACTCGACCTCGAATTCAAACTCGAAGTCGAACTCGAGGTCGAAGTCGAACTCGAACTCGAACTCGAAGTCGAAGTCGAAATCAGAGTCGAACTCGAAGTTGAAATCGAATTCGAAGTCGAAATCGAACTCGAACTCGAAATTGAAATCGAAGTCGAGCTCGAAGTCGAAATCTAACTCGAAATCGAACTGGAACTCGAACTGAAAGTCGAAATCGAAGTCGAACTCGAACCCGATCTCGAATTCGAACTCGAACTCCAATTCGAACTCGAATTGGAACTCGACCTCGAATTCAAACTCGAAGTCGAATTCGAGGTCGAACTCGAGGTCCAACTCAAAGTCGAAGTCGAACTAGAACTCGAACTGGAATTCGAACTCGAAGTCGAACTCGAAGTCGAACTGGAACTCGAACTCGAAGTCGAGATCGAAGTCGAACTCGAATTGGAACTGGAAGTCGAACCCGAACTCGAAATTCGAACTCCAACTCAAATTCGAATTCGAATTCGAACTCGACCTCGAATTCGAACTCGAAGTCGAACTCGAGGTCCAACTCAAAGTCGAAGTCGAACTAGAACTCGAACTGGAATTCGAACTCGAAGTCGAACTCGAAGTCGACCTACACCACGAATTCGAACTCGAAGTCGAACTCGAGATCCAACTCAAAGTCGAAGTCGAACTAGAACTCGAACTGGAATTCGAACTCGAAGTCGAACTCGAAGTCGAACTGGAACTCGAACTCGAAGTCGAGATCGAAGTCGAACTCGAATTCGAACTGGAAGTCGAACCCGAACTCGAAATTCGAACTCCAACTCAAATTCGAATTCGAATTCGAACTCGACCTCGAATTCGAACTCGAAGTCGAACTCGAGGTCCAACTCAAAGTCGAAGTCCAACTAGAACTCGAACTGGAATTCGAACTCGAAGTCGAACTCGAAGTCGACCTACACCACGAATTCGAACTCGAAGTCGAACTCGAGGTCCAACTCAAATTCGAAGTCGAACTAGAACTCGAACTCGAAGTCGAACTCGAAGTCGACCTACACCACGAATTCGAACTCGAAGTCGAACTCGAGGTCCAACTCAAATTCGAAGTCGAACTAGAACTCGAACTGGAATTCGAACTCGAAGTCGAACTCGAAGTCGACCTAGACCACGAATTCGAACTCGAAGTCGAACTCGAGGTCCAACTCAAAGTCGAAGTCGAACTAGAACTCGAACTGGAATTTGAACTCGAAGTCGAACTCGAAGTCGACCTAGACCACGAATTCGAACTCGAAGTCGAACTGGAACTCGAACTCGAAGTCGAGATCGAAGTCGATCTCGAAGTCGAACTCGAATTCGACCTAGACCTCGAATTCGAACTCGAAGTCGAACTCGAGGTCCAACTCAAAGTCGAAGTCGAACTCGAACTCGACCTGGAATTCGAACTCGAAGGCGAACTCGAAATCGAACTGGAACTCGAACTGAAAGTCGAAATCGAAGTCGAACTCGAATTGGAACTCGAACTCAAATTCGAACTCGAATTGGAACTCGACCTCGAATTCAAACTCGAAGTCGAACTCGAGGTCGAAGTCGAACTCGAACTCGAACTCGAAGTCGAAGTCGAAATCAGAGTCGAACTCGAAGTTGAAATCGAATTCGAAGTCGAAATCGAACTCGAACTCGAAATTGAAATCGAAGTCGAGCTCGAAGTCGAAATCTAACTCGAAATCGAACTGGAACCCGAACTGAAAGTCGAAATCGAAGTCGAACTCGAACCCGATCTCGAATTCGAACTCGAACTCCAATTCGAACTCGAATTGGAACTCGACCTCGAATTCAAACTCGAAGTCGAATTCGAGGTCGAACTCGAGGTCCAACTCAAAGTCGAAGTCGAACTAGAACTCGAACTGGAATTCGAACTCGAAGTCGAACTCGAAGTCGAACTGGAACTCGAACTCGAAGTCGAGATCGAAGTCGAACTCGAATTCGAACTGGAAGTCGAACCCGAACTCGAAATTCGAACTCCAACTCAAATTCGAATTCGAATTCGAACTCGACCTCGAATTCGAACTCGAAGTCGAACTCGAGGTCCACTCAAAGTCGAAGTCCAACTAGAACTCGAACTGGAATTCGAACTCGAAGTCGAACTCGAAGTCGACCTACACCACGAATTCGAACTCGAAGTCGAACTCGAGGTCCAACTCAAATTCGAAGTCGAACTAGAACTCGAACTCGAAGTCGAACTCGAGGTCCAACTCAAAGTCGAAGTCGAACTAGAACTCGAACTGGAATTTGAACTCGAAGTCGAACTCGAAGTCGACCTAGACCACGAATTCGAACTCGAAGTCGAACTGGAACTCGAACTCGAAGTCGAGATCGAAGTCGATCTCGAAGTCGAACTCGAATTCGACCTAGACCTCGAATTCGAACTCGAAGTCGAACTCGAGGTCCAACTCAAAGTCGAAGTCGAACTCGAACTCGACCTGGAATTCGAACTCGAAGGAGAACTCGAAATCGAACTGGAACTCGAACTGAAAGTCGAAATCGAAGTCGAACTCGAATTGGAACTCGAACTCAAATTCGAACTCGAATTGGAACTCGACCTCGAATTCAAACTCGAAGTCGAACTCGAGGTCGAAGTCGAACTCGAGGTCGAAGTCGAACTCGAACTCGAAATTGAAATCGAAGTCGAGCTCGAAGTCGAAATCTAACTCGAAATCGAACTGGAACTCGAACTGAAAGTCGAAATCGAAGTCGAACTCGAACCCGATCTCGAATTCGAACTCGAATTGGAACTGGAACTCGAATTCAAACTCGAAGTCGAATTCGAGGACGAACTCGAGGTCCAACTCTAAGTCGAAGTCGAACTAGAACTCGAACTGGAATTCGAACTCGAAGTCGAACTCGAAGTCGAACTGGAACTCGAACTCGAAGTCGAGATCGAAGTCGAACTCGAATTCGAACTGGAAGTCGAACCCGAACTCGAAATTCGAACTCCAACTCAAATTCGAATTCGAATTCGAACTCGACCTCGAATTCGAACTCGAAGTCGAACTCGAGGTCCAACTCAAAGTCGAAGTCGAACTAGAACTCGAACTGGAATTCGAACTCGAAGTCGAACTCGAAGTCGACCTACACCACGAATTCGAACTCGAAGTCGAACTCGAGGTCCAACTCAAAGTCGAAGTCGAACTAGAACTCGAACTGGAATTCGAACTGAAGTCGAACTCGAAGTCGAACTGGAACTCGAACTCGAAGTCGAGATCGAAGTCGAACTCGAATTCGAACTGGAAGTCGAACCCGAACTCGAAATTCGAACTCCAACTCAAATTCGAATTCGAATTCGAACTCGACTTCGAATTCGAACTCGAAGTCGAACTCGAGGTCCAACTCAAAGTCGAAGTCCAACTAGAACTCGAACTGGAATTCGAACTCGAAGTCGAACTCGAAGTCGACCTACACCACGAATTCGAACTCGAAGTCGAACTCGAGGTCCAACTCAAATTCGAAGTCGAACTAGAACTCGAACTCGAAGTCGAACTCGAAGTCGACCTACACCACGAATTCGAACTCGAAGTCGAACTCGAGGTCCAACTCAAATTCGAAGTCGAACTAGAACTCGAACTGGAATTCGAACTCGAAGTCGAACTCGAAGTCGACCTAGACCACGAATTCGAACTCGAAGTCGAACTCGAGGTCCAACTCAAAGTCGAAGTCGAACTTGAACTCGAACTGGAATTTGAACTCGAAGTCGAACTCGAAGTCGACCTAGACCACGAATTCGAACTCGAAGTCGAACTGGAACTCGAACTCGAAGTCGAGATCGAAGTCGATCTCGAAGTCGAACTCGAATTCGACCTAGACCTCGAATTCGAACTCGAAGTCGAACTCGAGGTCCAACTCAAAGTCGAAGTCGAACTCGAACTCGACCTGGAATTCGAACTCGAAGGCGAACTCGAAATCGAACTGGAACTCGAACTGAAAGTCGAAATCGAAGTCGAACTCGAATTGGAACTCGAACTCAAATTCGAACTCGAATTGGAACTCGACCTCGAATTCAAACTCGAAGTCGAACTCGAGGTCGAAGTCGAACTCGAACTCGAACTCGAAGTCGAAGTCGAAGTCAGAGTCGAACTCGAAGTTGAAATCGAATTCGAAGTCGAAATCGAACTCGAACTCGAAATTGAAATCGAAGTCGAGCTCGAAGTCGAAATCTAACTCGAAATCGAACTGAACTCGAACTGAAAGTCGAAATCGAAGTCGAACTCGAACCCGATCTCGAATTCGAACTAGAACTCGAACTGGAATTCGAACTCGAAGTCGAACTCGAAGTCGAACTGGAACTCGAACTCGAAGTCGAGATCGAAGTCGAACTCGAATTGGAACTCGAACTCGAATTCAAACTCGAAGTCGAATTCGAGGTCGAACTCGAGGTCCAACTCAAAGTCGAAGTCGAACTCGAACTCGACCTGGAATTCGAACTCGAAGGCGAACTCGAAATCGAACTGGAACTCGAACTGAAAGTCGAAATCGAAGTCGAACTCGAATTGGAACTCGAACTCAAATTCGAACTCGAATTGGAACTCGACCTCGAATTCAAACTCGAAGTCGAACTCGAGGTCGAAGTCGAACTCGAACTCGAACTCGAAGTCGAAGTCGAAATCAGAGTCGAACTCGAAGTTGAAATCGAATGCGAAGTCGAAATCGAACTCGAACTCGAAATTGAAATCGAAGTCGAGCTCGAAGTCGAAATCTAACTCGAAATCGAACTGGAACTCGAACTGAAAGTCGAAATCGAAGTTGAAATCGAACCCGATCTCGAATTCGAACTCGAATTGGAACTCGAACTCGAATTCAAACTCGAAGTCGAATTCGAGGTCGAACTCGAGGTCCAACTCAAAGTCGAAGTCAAACTAGAACTCGAACTGGAATTCGAACTCGAAGTCGAACTGGAACTCGAACTCCAAGTCGAGATCGAAGTCGAACTCGAATTCGAACTGGAAGTCGAACCCGAACTCGAAATTCGAACTCCAACTCAAATTCGAATTCGAACTCGACCTCGAATTCGAATTCGAAGTCGAACTCGAGGTCCAACTCAAAGTCGAAGTCGAACTAGAACTCGAACTGGAATTCGAACTCGAAGTCGAACTCGAAGTCGACCTACACCACGAATTCGAACTCGAAGTCGAACTCGAGGTCCAACTCAAAGTCGAAGTCGAACTAGAACTCGAACTGGAATTCGAACTCGAAGTCGAACTCGAAGTCGAACTGGAACTCGAACTCGAAGTCGAGATCGAAGTCGAACTCGAATTCGAACTGGAAGTCGAACCCGAACTCGAAATTCGAACTCCAACTCAAATTCGAATTCGAATTCGAACTCGACCTCGAATTCGAACTCGAAGTCGAACTCGAGGTCCAACTCAAAGTCGAAGTCCAACTAGAACTCGAACTGGAATTCGAACTCGAAGTCGAACTCGTAGTCGACCTACACCACGAATTCGAACTCGAAGTCGAACTCGAGGTCCAACTCAAATTCGAAGTCGAACTAGAACTCGAACTGGAATTCGAACACGAAGTCGAACTCGAAGTCGACCTAGACCACGAAGTCGAACTCGAAGTCGACCTAGACCACGAATTCGAACTCGAAGTCGAACTGGAACTCGAACTCGAAGTCGAGATCGAAGTCGATCTCGAAGTCGAACTCGAATTCGACCTAGACCTCGAATTCGAACTCGAAGTCGAACTCGAGGTCCAACTCAAAGTCGAAGTCGAACTCGAACTCGACCTGGAATTCGAACTCGAAGGCGAACTCGAAATCGAACTGGAACTCGAACTGAAAGTCGAAATCGAAGTCGAACTCGAATTGGAACTCGAACTCAAATTCGAACTCGAATTGGAACTCGACCTCGAATTCAAACTTGAAGTCGAACTCGAGGTCGAAGTCGAACTCGAACTCGAACTCGAAGTTGAAATCGAATTCGAAGTCGAAATCGAACTCGAACTCGAAATTGAAATCGAAGTCGAGCTCGAAGTCGAAATCTAACTCGAAATCGAACTGGAACTCGAACTGAAAGTCGAAATCGAAGTCGAACTCGAACCCGATCTCGAATTCGAACTCGAATTGGAACTCGAACTCGAATTCAAACTCGAAGTCGAATTCGAGGTCGAACTCGAGGTCCAACTCAAAGTCGAAGTCAAACTAGAACTCGAACTGGAATTCGAACTCGAAGTCGAACTCGAAGTCGAACTGGAACTCGAACTCCAAGTCGAGATCGAAGTCGAACTCGAATTCGAACTGGAAGTCGAACCCGAACTCGAAATTCGAACTCCAACTCAAATTCGAATTCGAATTCGAACTCGACCTCGAATTCGAACTCGAAGTCGAACTCGAGGTCCAACTCAAAGTCGAAGTCGAACTAGAACTCGAACTGGAATTCGAACTCGAAGTCGAACTCGAAGTTGAAATCGAATTCGAAGTCGAAATCGAACTCGAACTCGAAATTGAAATCGAAGTCGAGCTCGAAGTCGAAATCTAACTCGAAATCGAACTGGAACTCGAACTGAAAGTCGAAATCGAAGTCGAACTCGAACCCGATCTCGAATTCGAACTCGAATTGGAACTCGAACTCGAATTCAAACTCGAAGTCGAATTCGAGGTCGAACTCGAGGTCCAACTCAAAGTCGAAGTCAAACTAGAACTCGAACTGGAATTCGAACTCGAAGTCGAACTCGAAGTCGAACTGGAACTCGAACTCCAAGTCGAGATCGAAGTCGAACTCGAATTCGAACTGGAAGTCGAACCCGAACTCGAAATTCGAACTCCAACTCAAATTCGAATTCGAATTCGAACTCGACCTCGAATTCGAACTCGAAGTCGAACTCGAGGTCCAACTCAAAGTCGAAGTCGAACTAGAACTCGAACTGGAATTCGAACTCGAAGTCGAACTCGAAGTCGACCTACACCACGAATTCGAACTCGAAGTCGAACTCGAGGTCCAACTCAAAGTCGAAGTCGAACAAGAACTCGAACTGGAATTCGAACTCGAAGTCGAACTCGAAGTCGACCTAGACCACGAATTCGAACTCGAAGTCGAACTGGAACTCGAACTCGAAGTCGAGATCGAAGTCGATCTCGAAGTCGAACTCGAATTCGACCTAGACCTCGAATTCGAACTCGAAGTCGAACTCGAGGTCCAACTCAAAGTCGAAGTCGAACTCGAACTCGACCTGGAATTCGAACTCGAAGGCGAACTCGAAATCGAACTGGAACTCGAACTGAAAGTCGAAATCGAAGTCGAACTCGAATTGGAACTCGAACTCAAATTCGAACTCGAATTGGAACTCGACCTCGAATTCAAACTCGAAGTCGAACTCGAGGTCGAAGTCGAACTCGAACTCGAAGTCGAAGTCGAAATCAGAGTCGAACTCGAAGTTGAAATCGAATTCGAAGTCGAAATCGAACTCGAACTCGAAATTGAAATCGAAGTCGAGCTCGAAGTCGAAATCTAACTCGAAATCGAACTGGAACTCGAACTGAAAGTCGAAATCGAAGTCGAACTCGAACCCGATCTCGAATTCGAACTCGAATTGGAACTCGAACTCGAATTCAAACTCGAAGTCGAATTCGAGGTCGAACTCGAGGTCCAACTCAAAGTCGAAGTCAAACTAGAACTCGAACTGGAATTCGAACTCGAAGTCGAACTCGAAGTCGAACTGGAACTCGAACTCCAAGTCGAGATCGAAGTCGAACTCGAATTCGAACTGGAAGTCGAACCCGAACTCGAAATTCGAACTCCAACTCAAATTCGAATTCGAATTCGAACTCGACCTCGAATTCGAACTCGAAGTCGAACTCGAGGTCCAACTCAAAGTCGAAGTCGAACTAGAACTCGAACTGGAATTCGAACTCGAAGTCGAACTCGAAGTCGACCTAGACCACGAATTCGAACTCGAAGTCGACCTACACCACGAATTCGAACTCGAAGTCGAACTCGAGGTCCAACTCAAAGTCGAAGTCGAACTAGAACTCGAACTGGAATTCGAACTCGAAGTCGAACTCGAAGTCGAACTGGAACTCGAACTGAAAGTCGAAATCGAAGTCTAACTCGAATTGGAACTCGAACTCAAATTCGAACTCGAATTGGAACTCGACCTCGAATTCAAACTCGAAGTCGAACTCGAGGTCGAAGTCGAACTCGAACTCGAACTCGAAGTCGAAGTCGAAATCAGAGTCGAACTCGAAGTTGAAATCGAATTCGAAGTCGAAATCGAACTCGAACTCGAAATTGAAATCGAAGTCGAGCTCGAAGTCGAAATCTAACTCGAAATCGAACTGGAACTCGAACTGAAAGTCGAAATCGAAGTCGAACTCGAACCCGATCTCGAATTCGAACTCGAATTGGAACTCGAACTCGAATTCAAACTCGAAGTCGAATTCGAGGTCGAACTCGAGGTCCAACTCAAAGTCGAAGTCAAACTAGAACTCGAACTGGAATTCGAACTCGAAGTCGAACTGGAACTCGAACTCCAAGTCGAGATCGAAGTCGAACTCGAATTCGAACTGGAAGTCGAACCCGAACTCGAAATTCGAACTCCAACTCAAATTCGAATTCGAATTCGAACTCGACCTCGAATTCGAATTCGAAGTCGAACTCGAGGTCCAACTCAAAGTCGAAGTCGAACTAGAACTCGAACTGGAATTCGAACTCGAAGTCGAACTCGAAGTCGACCTACACCACGAATTCGAACTCGAAGTCGAACTCGAGGTCCAACTCAAATTCGAAGTCGAACTAGAACTCGAACTCGAAGTCGAACTCGAAGTCGACCTACACCACGAATTCGAACTCGAAGTCGAACTCGAGGTCCAACTCAAATTCGAAGTCGAACTAGAACTCGAACTGGAATTCGAACTCGAAGTCGAACTCGAAGTCGACCTAGACCACGAATTCGAACTCGAAGTCGAACTCGAAGTCCAACTCAAAGTCGAAGTCGAACTAGAACTCGAACTGGAATTTGAACTCGAAGTCGAACTCGAAGTCGACCTAGACCACGAATTCGAACTCGAAGTCGAACTGGAACTCGAACTCGAAGTCGAGATCGAAGTCGATCTCGAAGTCGAACTCGAATTCGACCTAGACCTCGAATTCGAACTCGAAGTCGAACTCGAGGTCCAACTCAAAGTCGAAGTCGAACTAGAACTCGAACTGGAATTCGAACTCGAAGTCGAACTCGAAGTCGAACTGGAACTCGAACTCGAAGTCGAGATCGAAGTCGAACTCGAATTCGAACTGGAAGTCGAACCCGAACTCGAAATTCGAACTCCAACTCAAATTCGAATTCGAATTCGAACTCGACCTCGAATTCGAACTCGAAGTCGAACTCGAGGTCCAACTCAAAGTCGAAGTCCAACTAGAACTCGAACTGGAATTCGAACTCGAAGTCGAACTCGAGGTCCAACTCAAATTCGAAGTCGAACTAGAACTCGAACTGGAATTCGAACACGAAGTCGAACTCGAAGTCGACCTAGACCACGAAGTCGAACTCGAAGTCGACCTAGACCACGAATTCGAACTCGAAGTCGAACTGGAACTCGAACTCGAAGTCGAGATCGAAGTCGATCTCGAAGTCGAACTCGAATTCGACCTAGACCTCGAATTCGAACTCGAAGTCGAACTCGAGGTCCAACTCAAAGTCGAAGTCGAACTCGAACTCGACCTGGAATTCGAACTCGAAGGCGAACTCGAAATCGAAATGGAACTCGAACTGAAAGTCGAAATCGAAGTCGAACTCGAATTGGAACTCGAACTCAAATTCGAACTCGAATTGGAACTCGACCTCGAATTCAAACTTGAAGTCGAACTCGAGGTCGAAGTCGAACTCGAACTCGAACTCGAAGTTGAAATCGAATTCGAAGTCGAAATCGAACTCGAACTCGAAATTGAAATCGAAGTCGAGCTCGAAGTCGAAATCTAACTCGAAATCGAACTGGAACTCGAACTGAAAGTCGAAATCGAAGTCGAACTCGAACCCGATCTCGAATTCGAACTCGAATTGGAACTCGAACTCGAATTCAAACTCGAAGTCGAATTCGAGGTCGAACTCGAGGTCCAACTCAAAGTCGAAGTCAAACTAGAACTCGAACTGGAATTCGAACTCGAAGTCGAACTCGAAGTCGAACTGGAACTCGAACTCCAAGTCGAGATCGAAGTCGAACTCGAATTCGAACTGGAAGTCGAACCCGAACTCGAAATTCGAACTCCAACTCAAATTCGAATTCGAATTCGAACTCGACCTCGAATTCGAACTCGAAGTCGAACTCGAGGTCCAACTCAAAGTCGAAGTCGAACTAGAACTCGAACTGGAATTCGAACTCGAAGTCGAACTCGAAGTTGAAATCGAATTCGAAGTCGAAATCGAACTCGAACTCGAAATTGAAATCGAAGTCGAGCTCGAAGTCGAAATCTAACTCGAAATCGAACTGGAACTCGAACTGAAAGTCGAAATCGAAGTCGAACTCGAACCCGATCTCGAATTCGAACTCGAATTGGAACTCGAACTCGAATTCAAACTCGAAGTCGAATTCGAGGTCGAACTCGAGGTCCAACTCAAAGTCGAAGTCAAACTAGAACTCGAACTGGAATTCGAACTCGAAGTCGAACTCGAAGTCGAACTGGAACTCGAACTCCAAGTCGAGATCGAAGTCGAACTCGAATTCGAACTGGAAGTCGAACCCGAACTCGAAATTCGAACTCCAACTCAAATTCGAATTCGAATTCGAACTCGACCTCGAATTCGAACTCGAAGTCGAACTCGAGGTCCAACTCAAAGTCGAAGTCGAACTAGAACTCGAACTGGAATTCGAACTCGAAGTCGAACTCGAAGTCGACCTACACCACGAATTCGAACTCGAAGTCGAACTCGAGGTCCAACTCAAAGTCGAAGTCGAACAAGAACTCGAACTGGAATTCGAACTCGAAGTCGAACTCGAAGTCGACCTAGACCACGAATTCGAACTCGAAGTCGAACTGGAACTCGAACTCGAAGTCGAGATCGAAGTCGATCTCGAAGTCGAACTCGAATTCGACCTAGACCTCGAATTCGAACTCGAAGTCGAACTCGAGGTCCAACTCAAAGTCGAAGTCGAACTCGAACTCGACCTGGAATTCGAACTCGAAGGCGAACTCGAAATCGAACTGGAACTCGAACTGAAAGTCGAAATCGAAGTCGAACTCGAATTGGAACTCGAACTCAAATTCGAACTCGAATTGGAACTCGACCTCGAATTCAAACTCGAAGTCGAACTCGAGGTCGAAGTCGAACTCGAACTCGAACTCGAAGTCGAAGTCGAAATCAGAGTCGAACTCGAAGTTGAAATCGAATTCGAAGTCGAAATCGAACTCGAACTCGAAATTGAAATCGAAGTCGAGCTCGAAGTCGAAATCTAACTCGAAATCGAACTGGAACTCGAACTGAAAGTCGAAATCGAAGTCGAACTCGAACCCGATCTCGAATTCGAACTCGAATTGGAACTCGAACTCGAATTCAAACTCGAAGTCGAATTCGAGGTCGAACTCGAGGTCCAACTCAAAGTCGAAGTCAAACTAGAACTCGAACTGGAATTCGAACTCGAAGTCGAACTCGAAGTCGAACTGGAACTCGAACTCCAAGTCGAGATCGAAGTCGAACTCGAATTCGAACTGGAAGTCGAACCCGAACTCGAAATTCGAACTCCAACTCAAATTCGAATTCGAATTCGAACTCGACCTCGAATTCGAACTCGAAGTCGAACTCGAGGTCCAACTCAAAGTCGAAGTCGAACTAGAACTCGAACTGGAATTCGAACTCGAAGTCGAACTCGAAGTCGACCTAGACCACGAATTCGAACTCGAAGTCGACCTACACCACGAATTCGAACTCGAAGTCGAACTCGAGGTCCAACTCAAAGTCGAAGTCGAACTAGAACTCGAACTGGAATTCGAACTCGAAGTCGAACTCGAAGTCGAACTGGAACTCGAACTGAAAGTCGAAATCGAAGTCTAACTCGAATTGGAACTCGAACTCAAATTCGAACTCGAATTGGAACTCGACCTCGAATTCAAACTCGAAGTCGAACTCGAGGTCGAAGTCGAACTCGAACTCGAACTCGAAGTCGAAGTCGAAATCAGAGTCGAACTCGAAGTTGAAATCGAATTCGAAGTCGAAATCGAACTCGAACTCGAAATTGAAATCGAAGTCGAGCTCGAAGTCGAAATCTAACTCGAAATCGAACTGGAACTCGAACTGAAAGTCGAAATCGAAGTCGAACTCGAACCCGATCTCGAATTCGAACTCGAATTGGAACTCGAACTCGAATTCAAACTCGAAGTCGAATTCGAGGTCGAACTCGAGGTCCAACTCAAAGTCGAAGTCAAACTAGAACTCGAACTGGAATTCGAACTCGAAGTCGAACTGGAACTCGAACTCCAAGTCGAGATCGAAGTCGAACTCGAATTCGAACTGGAAGTCGAACCCGAACTCGAAATTCGAACTCCAACTCAAATTCGAATTCGAATTCGAACTCGACCTCGAATTCGAATTCGAAGTCGAACTCGAGGTCCAACTCAAAGTCGAAGTCGAACTAGAACTCGAACTGGAATTCGAACTCGAAGTCGAACTCGAAGTCGACCTACACCACGAATTCGAACTCGAAGTCGAACTCGAGGTCCAACTCAAATTCGAAGTCGAACTAGAACTCGAACTCGAAGTCGAACTCGAAGTCGACCTACACCACGAATTCGAACTCGAAGTCGAACTCGAGGTCCAACTCAAATTCGAAGTCGAACTAGAACTCGAACTGGAATTCGAACTCGAAGTCGAACTCGAAGTCGACCTAGACCACGAATTCGAACTCGAAGTCGAACTCGAAGTCCAACTCAAAGTCGAAGTCGAACTAGAACTCGAACTGGAATTTGAACTCGAAGTCGAACTCGAAGTCGACCTAGACCACGAATTCGAACTCGAAGTCGAACTGGAACTCGAACTCGAAGTCGAGATCGAAGTCGATCTCGAAGTCGAACTCGAATTCGACCTAGACCTCGAATTCGAACTCGAAGTCGAACTCGAGGTCCAACTCAAAGTCGAAGTCGAACTCGAACTCGACCTGGAATTCGAACTCGAAGGCGAACTCGAAATCGAACTGGAACTCGAACTGAAAGTCGAAATCGAAGTCGAACTCGAATTGGAACTCGAACTCAAATTCGAACTCGAATTGGAACTCGACCTCGAATTCAAACTCGAAGTCGAACTCGAGGTCGAAGTCGAACTCGAACTCGAACTCGAAGTCGAAGTCGAAATCAGAGTCGAACTCGAAGTTGAAATCGAATTCGAAGTCGAAATCGAACTCGAACTCGAAATTGAAATCGAAGTCGAGCTCGAAATCGAAATCTAACTCGAAATCGAACTGGAACTCGAACTGAAAGTCGAAATCGAAGTCGAACTCGAACCCGATCTCGAATTCGAACTCGAATTGGAACTCGAACTCGAATTCAAACTCGAAGTCGAATTCGAGGTCGAACTCGAGGTCCAACTCAAAGTCGAAGTCGAACTCGAACTCGACCTGGAATTCGAACTCGAAGGCGAACTCGAAATCGAACTGGAACTCGAACTGAAAGTCGAAATCGAAGTCGAACTCGAATTGGAACTCGAACTCAAATTCGAACTCGAATTGGAACTCGACCTCGAATTCAAACTCGAAGTCGAACTCGAGGTCGAAGTCGAACTCGAACTCGAAGTCGAAGTCGAAATCAGAGTCGAACTCGAAGTTGAAATCGAATGCGAAGTCGAAATCGAACTCGAACTCGAAATTGAAATCGAAGTCGAGCTCGAAGTCGAAATCTAACTCGAAATCGAACTGGAACTCGAACTGAAAGTCGAAATCGAAGTTGAAATCGAACCCGATCTCGAATTCGAACTCGAATTGGAACTCGAACTCGAATTCAAACTCGAAGTCGAATTCGAGGTCGAACTCGAGGTCCAACTCAAAGTCGAAGTCAAACTAGAACTCGAACTGGAATTCGAACTCGAAGTCGAAATGGAACTCGAACTCCAAGTCGAGATCGAAGTCGAACTCGAATTCGAACTGGAAGTCGAACCCGAACTCGAAATTCGAACTCCAACTCAAATTCGAATTCGAATTCGAACTCGACCTCGAATTCGAATTCGAAGTCGAACTCGAGGTCCAACTCAAAGTCGAAGTCGAACTAGAACTCGAACTGGAATTCGAACTCGAAGTCGAACTCGAAGTCGACCTACACCACGAATTCGAACTCGAAGTCGAACTCGAGGTCCAACTCAAAGTCGAAGTCGAACTAGAACTCGAACTGGAATTCGAACTCGAAGTCGAACTCGAAGTCGAACTGGAACTCGAACTCGAAGTCGAGATCGAAGTCGAACTCGAATTCGAACTGGAAGTCGAACCCGAACTCGAAATTCGAACTCCAACTCAAATTCGAATTCGAATTCGAACTCGACCTCGAATTCGAACTCGAAGTCGAACTCGAGGTCCAACTCAAAGTCGAAGTCCAACTAGAACTCGAACTGGAATTCGAACTCGAAGTCGAACTCGAAGTCGACCTACACCACGAATTCGAACTCGAAGTCGAACTCGAGGTCCAACTCAAATTCGAAGTCGAACTAGAACTCGAACTGGAATTCGAACACGAAGTCGAACTCGAAGTCGACCTAGACCACGAATTCGAACTCGAAGTCGAACTCGAGGTCCAACTCAAAGTCGAAGTCGAACTAGAACTCGAACTGGAATTCGAACTCGAAGACGAACTCGAAGTCGAACTGGAACTCGAACTCGAAGTCGAGATCGAAGTCGAACTCGAATTCGAACTGGAAGTCGAACCCGAACTCGAAATTCGAACTCCAACTCAAATTCGAATTCGAATTCTAACTCGACCTCGAATTCGAACTCGAAGTCGAACTCGAGGTCCAACTCAAAGTCGAAGTCGAACTAGAACTCGAACTGGAATTCGAACTCGAAGTCGAACTCGAAGTCGACCTACACCACGAATTCGAACTCGAAGTCGAACTCGAGGTCCAACTCAAAGTCGAAGTCGAACTAGAACTCGAACTGGAATTTGAACTCGAAGTCGAACTCGAAGTCGACCTAGACCACGAATTCGAACTCGAAGTCGAACTGGAACTCGAACTCGAAGTCGAGATCGAAGTCGATCTCGAAGTCGAACTCGAATTCGACCTAGACCTCGAATTCGAACTCGAAGTCGAACTCGAGGTCCAACTCAAAGTCGAAGTCGAACTCGAACTCGACCTGGAATTCGAACTCGAAGGCGAACTCGAAATCGAACTGGAACTCGAACTGAAAGTCGAAATCGAAGTCGAACTCGAATTGGAACTCGAACTCAAATTCGAACTCGAATTGGAACTCGACCTCGAATTCAAACTTGAAGTCGAACTCGAGGTCGAAGTCGAACTCGAACTCGAACTCGAAGTTGAAATCGAATTCGAAGTCGAAATCGAACTCGAACTCGAAATTGAAATCGAAGTCGAGCTCGAAGTCGAAATCTAACTCGAAATCGAACTGGAACTCGAACTGAAAGTCGAAATCGAAGTCGAACTCGAACCCGATCTCGAATTCGAACTCGAATTGGAACTCGAACTCGAATTCAAACTCGAAGTCGAATTCGAGGTCGAACTCGAGGTCCAACTCAAAGTCGAAGTCAAACTAGAACTCGAACTGGAATTCGAACTCGAAGTCGAACTCGAAGTCGAACTGGAACTCGAACTCGAAGTCGAGATCGAAGTCGAACTCGAATTCGAACTGGAAGTCGAACCCGAACTCGAAATTCGAACTCCAACTCAAATTCGAATTCGAATTCGAACTCGACCTCGAATTCGAACTCGAAGTCGAACTCGAGGTCCAACTCAAAGTCGAAGTCGAACTGGAACTCGAACTGGAATTCGAACTCGAAGTCGAACTCGAAGTCGACCTACACCACGAATTCGAACTCGAAGTCGAACTCGAGGTCCAACTCAAAGTCGAAGTCGAACTAGAACTCGAACTGGAATTCGAACTCGAAGTCGAACTCGAAGTCGACCTAGACCACGAATTCGAACTCGAAGTCGAACTGGAACTCGAACTCGAAGTCGAGATCGAAGTCGATCTCGAAGTCGAACTCGAATTCGACCTAGACCTCGAATTCGAACTCGAAGTCGAACTCGAGGTCCAACTCAAAGTCGAAGTCCAACTAGAACTCGAACTGGAATTCGAACTCGAAGTCGAACTCGAAGTCGACCTACACCACGAATTCGAACTCGAAGTCGACCTACACCACGAATTCGAACTCGAAGTCGAACTCGAGGTCCAACTCAAAGTCGAAGTCGAACTAGAACTCGAACTGGAATTCGAACTCGAAGTCGAACTCGAAGTCGAACTGGAACTCGAACTGAAAGTCGAAATCGAAGTCGAACTCGAATTGGAACTCGAACTCAAATTCGAACTCGAATTGGAACTCGACCTCGAATTCAAACTCGAAGTCGAACTCGAGGTCGAAGTCGAACTCGAACTCGAACTCGAAGTCGAAGTCGAAATCAGAGTCGAACTCGAAGTTGAAATCGAATTCGAAGTCGAAATCGAACTCGAACTCGAAATTGAAATCGAAGTCGAGCTCGAAGTCGAAATCTAACTCGAAATCGAACTGGAACTCGAACTGAAAGTCGAAATCGAAGTCGAACTCGAACCCGATCTCGAATTCGAACTCGAATTGGAACTCGAACTCGAATTCAAACTCGAAGTCGAATTCGAGGTCGAACTCGAGGTCCAACTCAAAGTCGAAGTCAAACTAGAACTCGAACTGGAATTCGAACTCGAAGTCGAACTGGAACTCGAACTCCAAGTCGAGATCGAAGTCGAACTCGAATTCGAACTGGAAGTCGAACCCGAACTCGATATTCGAACTCCAACTCAAATTCGAATTCGAATTCGAACTCGACCTCGAATTCGAATTCGAAGTCGAACTCGAGGTCCAACTCAAAGTCGAAGTCGAACTAGAACTCGAACTGGAATTCGAACTCGAAGTCGAACTCGAAGTCGAACTGGAACTCGAAGTCGAGATCGAAGTCGAACTCGAATTCGAACTGGAAGTCGAACCCGAACTCGAAATTCGAACTCCAACTCAAATTCGAATTCGAATTCGAACTCGACCTCGAATTCGAACTCGAAGTCGAACTCGAGGTCCAACTCAAAGTCGAAGTCCAACTAGAACTCGAACTGGAATTCGAACTCGAAGTCGAACTCGAAGTCGACCTACACCACGAATTCGAACTCGAAGTCGAACTCGAGGTCCAACTCAAATTCGAAGTCGAACTAGAACTCGAACTGGAATTCGAACACGAAGTCGAACACGAAGTCGACCTAGACCACGAATTCGAACTCGAAGTCGAACTCGAGGTCCAACTCAAAGTCGAAGTCGAACTAGAACTCGAACTGGAATTCGAACTCGAAGACGAACTCGAAGTCGAACTGGAACTCGAACTCGAAGTCGAGATCGAAGTCGAACTCGAATTCGAACTGGAAGTCGAACCCGAACTCGAAATTCGAACTCCAACTCAAATTCGAATTCGAATTCGAACTCGACCTCGAATTCGAACTCGAAGTCGAACTCGAGGTCCAACTCAAAGTCGAAGTCGAACTAGAACTCGAACTGGAATTCGAACTCGAAGTCGAACTCGAAGTCGACCTACACCACGAATTCGAACTCGAAGTCGAACTCGAGGTCCAACTCAAAGTCGAAGTCGAACTAGAACTCGAACTGGAATTTGAACTCGAAGTCGAACTCGAAGTCGACCTAGACCACGAATTCGAACTCGAAGTCGAACTGGAACTCGAACTCGAAGTCGAGATCGAAGTCGATCTCGAAGTCGAACTCGAATTCGACCTAGACCTCGAATTCGAACTCGAAGTCGAACTCGAGGTCCAACTCAAAGTCGAAGTCGAACTCGAACTCGACCTGGAATTCGAACTCGAAGGCGAACTCGAAATCGAACTGGAACTCGAACTGAAAGTCGAAATCGAAGTCGAACTCGAATTGGAACTCGAACTCAAATTCGAACTCGAATTGGAACTCGACCTCGAATTCAAACTCGAAGTCGAACTCGAGGTCGAAGTCGAACTCGAACTCGAACTCGAAGTTGAAATCGAATTCGAAGTCGAAATCGAACTCGAACTCGAAATTGAAATCGAAGTCGAGCTCGAAGTCGAAATCTAACTCGAAATCGAACTGGAACTCGAACTGAAAGTCGAAATCGAAGTCGAACTCGAACCCGATCTCGAATTCGAACTCGAATTGGAACTCGAACTCGAATTCAAACTCGAAGTCGAATTCGAGGTCGAACTCGAGGTCCAACTCAAATTCGAAGTCGAACTAGAACTCGAACTGGAATTCGAACACGAAGTCGAACTCGAAGTCGACCTAGACCACGAATTCGAACTCGAAGTCGAACTCGAGGTCCAACTCAAAGTCGAAGTCGAACTAGAACTCGAACTGGAATTCGAACTCGAAGACGAACTCGAAGTCGAACTGGAACTCGAACTCGAAGTCGAGATCGAAGTCGAACTCGAATTCGAACTGGAAGTCGAACCCGAACTCGAAATTCGAACTCCAACTCAAATTCGAATTCGAATTCGAACTCGACCTCGAATTCGAACTCGAAGTCGAACTCGAGGTCCAACTCAAAGTCGAAGTCGAACTAGAACTCGAACTGGAATTCGAACTCGAAGTCGAACTCGAAGTCGACCTACACCACGAATTCGAACTCGAAGTCGAACTCGAGGTCCAACTCAAAGTCGAAGTCGAACTAGAACTCGAACTGGAATTCGAACTCGAAGTCGAACTCGAAGTCGAACTGGAACTCGAACTCGAAGTCGAGATCGAAGTCGATCTCGAAGTCGAACTCGAATTCGACCTAGACCTCGAATTCGAACTCGAAGTCGAACTCGAGGTCCAACTCAAAGTCGAAGTCGAACTCGAACTCGACCTGGAATTCGAACTCGAAGGCGAACTCGAAATCGAACTGGAACTCGAACTGAAAGTCGAAATCGAAGTCGAACTCGAATTGGAACTCGAACTCAAATTCGAACTCGAATTGGAACTCGACCTCGAATTCAAACTCGAAGTCGAACTCGAGGTCGAAGTCGAACTCGAACTCGAACTCGAAGTCGAAGTCGAAATCAGAGTCGAACTCGAAGTTGAAATCGAATTCGAAGTCGAAATCGAACTCGAACTCGAAATTGAAATCGAAGTCGAGCTCGAAGTCGAAATCTAACTCGAAATCGAACTGGAACTCGAACTGAAAGTCGAAATCGAAGTCGAACTCGAACCCGATCTCGAATTCGAACTCGAATTGGAACTCGAACTCGAATTCAAACTCGAAGTCGAATTCGAGGTCGAACTCGAGGTCCAACTCAAAGTCGAAGTCAAACTAGAACTCGAACTGGAATTCGAACTCGAAGTCGAACTCGAAGTCGAACTGGAACTCGAACTCCAAGTCGAGATCGAAGTCGAACTCGAATTCGAACTGGAAGTCGAACCCGAACTCGAAATTCGAACTCCAACTCAAATTCGAATTCGAATTCGAACTCGACCTCGAATTCGAACTCGAAGTCGAACTCGAGGTCCAACTCAAAGTCGAAGTCGAACTAGAACTCGAACTGGAATTCGAACTCGAAGTCGAACTCGAAGTCGACCTACACCACGAATTCGAACTCGAAGTCGAACTCGAGGTCCAACTCAAAGTCGAAGTCGAACTAGAACTCGAACTGGAATTCGAACTCGAAGTCGAACTCGAATTCGACCTAGACCTCGAATTCGAACTCGAAGTCGAACTCGAGGTCCAACTCAAAGTCGAAGTCCAACTAGAACTCGAACTGGAATTCGAACTCGAAGTCGAACTCGAAGTCGACCTAGACCTCGAATTCGAACTCGAAGTCGAACTCGAGGTCCAACTCAAAGTCGAAGTCGAACTCGAACTCGACCTGGAATTCGAACTCGAAGGCGAACTCGAAATCGAACTGGAACTCGAACTGAAAGTCGAAATCGAAGTCGAACTCGAATTGGAACTCGAACTCAAATTCGAACTCGAATTGGAACTCGACCTCGAATTCAAACTCGAAGTCGAACTCGAGGTCGAAGTCGAACTCGAACTCGAACTCGAAGTCGAAGTCGAAATCAGAGTCGAACTCGAAGTTGAAATCGAATTCGAAGTCGAAATCGAACTCGAACTCGAAATTGAAATCGAAGTCGAGCTCGAAGTCGAAATCTAACTCGAAATCGAACTGGAACTCGAACTGAAAGTCGAAATCGAAGTCGAACTCGAACCCGATCTCGAAGTCGAACTCGAAGTCGACCTACACCACGAATTCGAACTCGAAGTCGAACTCGAGGTCCAACTCAAAGTCGAAGTCGAACTAGAACTCGAACTGGAATTCGAACTCGAAGTCGAACTCGAAGTCGACCTAGACCACGAATTCGAACTCGAAGTCGAACTGGAACTCGAACTCGAAGTCGAGATCGAAGTCGATCTCGAAGTCGAACTCGAATTCGACCTAGACCTCGAATTCGAACTCGAAGTCGAACTCGAGGTCCAACTCAAAGTCGAAGTCCAACTAGAACTCGAACTGGAATTCGAACTCGAAGTCGAACTCGAAGTCGACCTACACCACGAATTCGAACTCGAAGTCGACCTACACCACGAATTCGAACTCGAAGTCGAACTCGAGGTCCAACTCAAAGTCGAAGTCGAACTAGAACTCGAACTGGAATTCGAACTCGAAGTCGAACTCGAAGTCGAACTGGAACTCGAACTGAAAGTCGAAATCGAAGTCGAACTCGAATTGGAACTCGAACTCAAATTCGAACTCGAATTGGAACTCGACCTCGAATTCAAACTCGAAGTCGAACTCGAGGTCGAAGTCGAACTCGAACTCGAACTCGAAGTCGAAGTCGAAA
>NW_027277733.1:0-25064 GCF_030028105.1 Mobula birostris
GGTGGATGTATATGTGTGACTGGGAAAGGTAAGGCTGCAGAGTTTTGAGTGGTGAGGTATGAGGTGCTATGGGGCTTAGTGGTGAAGCCAGGTGAATCTGGCCCATGCCTTTCATTATCGTGGTCCGACACCACTTGCTTCAATTGACCGGGTGTGCACTGGGACACATCATCAGTAATGCTTCCTCGGATCATGGGGTGTTTCGGGTCTTTCATCATTAAACACCCTCCCCGAGATGACCCAGCCGGAGTTGATCAAGCTCGGCTTGTGTTTTCCCATGGACCAGGATAATGAGAGGCATGTAACTATGATGGTAATGTTGTTTTTAAACATCATTACCTGGCATCTGTATGCCTGGGATTGCAAGGGTTAAATTGACAGTGTTTACTGGGCATTCGGTGTCTCTGCACCTGAGTTTAGTGTTGACCGGTTTTCTGTGGACCCAGCTTGGGTTTAACTTTCTGGTTCTCTCTCGCCGTTTGGGCATCTGGGCTTTGTTCTTGGCATTTTGTCGACCGGGAGAATGAAGAGCGTGTCACTGTTAGGTTAGGTTGAGAGTATGCGGGCAGTGGGCAAATCAGCCCTCTTGTGCTTTTTGATCTCCTCACTTGAGATTCAATTTCACGCGACCCTGCCACTTTGATCTGGCCCACGCCTTCATTCACCAGGTCCAACACTTGCCTTTCTTGGATCTTGCCCCTCCTGACAAAGGTAATCGGGTTTGTGGGGGAGTGGCCAGGGTTAGTCGGGGTGTGCCTTGGGTTTGTGGGGGTGTGGCATGATCTCTGGGATGTGCCGAGGGTTTGTGGGGGTCTAGGGTTTGTGGGGGTGTGGCATGATCTCTGGGATGTGCCGAGGGTTTGTGGGGGTGTGTGCCCCCTTGGACTTTAGGATTAGGTTTGAGTGTTGGGCTGGTGGATGTATATGTGTGACTGGGAAAGGTAAGGCTGCAGAGTTTTGAGTGGTGAGGTATGAGGTGCTATGGGGCTTAGTGGTGAAGCCAGGTGAATCTGGCCCATGCCTTTCATTATCGTGGTCCGACACCACTTGCTTCAATTGACCGGGTGTGCACTGGGACACATCATCAGTAATGCTTCCTCGGATCATGGGGTGTTTCGGGTCTTTCATCATTAAACACCCTCCCCGAGATGACCCAGCCGGAGTTGATCAAGCTCGGCTTGTGTTTTCCCATGGACCAGGATAATGAGAGGCATGTAACTATGATGGTAATGTTGTTTTTAAACATCATTACCTGGCATCTGTATGCCTGGGATTGCAAGGGTTAAATTGACAGTGTTTACTGGGCATTCGGTGTCTCTGCACCTGAGTTTAGTGTTGACCGGTTTTCTGTGGACCCAGCTTGGGTTTAACTTTCTGGTTCTCTCTCGCCGTTTGGGCATCTGGGCTTTGTTCTTGGCATTTTGTCGACCGGGAGAATGAAGAGCGTGTCACTGTTAGGTTAGGTTGAGAGTATGCGGGCAGTGGGCAAATCAGCCCTCTTGTGCTTTTTGATCTCCTCACTTGAGATTCAATTTCACGCGACCCTGCCACTTTGATCTGGCCCACGCCTTCATTCACCAGGTCCAACACTTGCCTTTCTTGGATCTTGCCCCTCCTGACAAAGGTAATCGGGTTTGTGGGGGAGTGGCCAGGGTTAGTCGGGGTGTGCCTTGGGTTTGTGGGGGTGTGGCATGATCTCTGGGATGTGCCGAGGGTTTGTGGGGGTCTAGGGTTTGTGGGGGTGTGGCATGATCTCTGGGATGTGCCGAGGGTTTGTGGGGGTGTGTGCCCCCTTGGACTTTAGGATTAGGTTTGAGTGTTGGGCTGGTGGATGTATATGTGTGACTGGGAAAGGTAAGGCTGCAGAGTTTTGAGTGGTGAGGTATGAGGTGCTATGGGGCTTAGTGGTGAAGCCAGGTGAATCTGGCCCATGCCTTTCATTATCGTGGTCCGACACCACTTGCTTCAATTGACCGGGTGTGCACTGGGACACATCATCAGTAATGCTTCCTCGGATCATGGGGTGTTTCGGGTCTTTCATCATTAAACACCCTCCCCGAGATGACCCAGCCGGAGTTGATCAAGCTCGGCTTGTGTTTTCCCATGGACCAGGATAATGAGAGGCATGTAACTATGATGGTAATGTTGTTTTTAAACATCATTACCTGGCATCTGTATGCCTGGGATTGCAAGGGTTAAATTGACAGTGTTTACTGGGCATTCGGTGTCTCTGCACCTGAGTTTAGTGTTGACCGGTTTTCTGTGGACCCAGCTTGGGTTTAACTTTCTGGTTCTCTCTCGCCGTTTGGGCATCTGGGCTTTGTTCTTGGCATTTTGTCGACCGGGAGAATGAAGAGCGTGTCACTGTTAGGTTAGGTTGAGAGTATGCGGGCAGTGGGCAAATCAGCCCTCTTGTGCTTTTTGATCTCCTCACTTGAGATTCAATTTCACGCGACCCTGCCACTTTGATCTGGCCCACGCCTTCATTCACCAGGTCCAACACTTGCCTTTCTTGGATCTTGCCCCTCCTGACAAAGGTAATCGGGTTTGTGGGGGAGTGGCCAGGGTTAGTCGGGGTGTGCCTTGGGTTTGTGGGGGTGTGGCATGATCTCTGGGATGTGCCGAGGGTTTGTGGGGGTCTAGGGTTTGTGGGGGTGTGGCATGATCTCTGGGATGTGCCGAGGGTTTGTGGGGGTGTGTGCCCCCTTGGACTTTAGGATTAGGTTTGAGTGTTGGGCTGGTGGATGTATATGTGTGACTGGGAAAGGTAAGGCTGCAGAGTTTTGAGTGGTGAGGTATGAGGTGCTATGGGGCTTAGTGGTGAAGCCAGGTGAATCTGGCCCATGCCTTTCATTATCGTGGTCCGACACCACTTGCTTCAATTGACCGGGTGTGCACTGGGACACATCATCAGTAATGCTTCCTCGGATCATGGGGTGTTTCGGGTCTTTCATCATTAAACACCCTCCCCGAGATGACCCAGCCGGAGTTGATCAAGCTCGGCTTGTGTTTTCCCATGGACCAGGATAATGAGAGGCATGTAACTATGATGGTAATGTTGTTTTTAAACATCATTACCTGGCATCTGTATGCCTGGGATTGCAAGGGTTAAATTGACAGTGTTTACTGGGCATTCGGTGTCTCTGCACCTGAGTTTAGTGTTGACCGGTTTTCTGTGGACCCAGCTTGGGTTTAACTTTCTGGTTCTCTCTCGCCGTTTGGGCATCTGGGCTTTGTTCTTGGCATTTTGTCGACCGGGAGAATGAAGAGCGTGTCACTGTTAGGTTAGGTTGAGAGTATGCGGGCAGTGGGCAAATCAGCCCTCTTGTGCTTTTTGATCTCCTCACTTGAGATTCAATTTCACGCGACCCTGCCACTTTGATCTGGCCCACGCCTTCATTCACCAGGTCCAACACTTGCCTTTCTTGGATCTTGCCCCTCCTGACAAAGGTAATCGGGTTTGTGGGGGAGTGGCCAGGGTTAGTCGGGGTGTGCCTTGGGTTTGTGGGGGTGTGGCATGATCTCTGGGATGTGCCGAGGGTTTGTGGGGGTCTAGGGTTTGTGGGGGTGTGGCATGATCTCTGGGATGTGCCGAGGGTTTGTGGGGGTGTGTGCCCCCTTGGACTTTAGGATTAGGTTTGAGTGTTGGGCTGGTGGATGTATATGTGTGACTGGGAAAGGTAAGGCTGCAGAGTTTTGAGTGGTGAGGTATGAGGTGCTATGGGGCTTAGTGGTGAAGCCAGGTGAATCTGGCCCATGCCTTTCATTATCGTGGTCCGACACCACTTGCTTCAATTGACCGGGTGTGCACTGGGACACATCATCAGTAATGCTTCCTCGGATCATGGGGTGTTTCGGGTCTTTCATCATTAAACACCCTCCCCGAGATGACCCAGCCGGAGTTGATCAAGCTCGGCTTGTGTTTTCCCATGGACCAGGATAATGAGAGGCATGTAACTATGAGGGTAATGACGTTTTTAAACATCATTACCTGGCATCTGTATGCCTGGGGATGCATGGGTTAAATTGACAGTGTTTACTGGGCATTCGGTGTCTCTGCACCTGAGTTTAGTGGTGGCTTGTTTTCTGTGGACCCAGCTTGGGTTTAACTTTCTGGTTCTCTCTTGCCGTTTGGGCATCTGGGCTTTGTTCTTGGCATTTTGTCGACCGGGAGAATGAAGAGCGTGTCACTGTTAGGTTAGGTTGAGAGTATGCGGGCAGTGGGCAAATCAGCCCTCTTGTGCTTTTTGATCTCCTCACTTGAGATTCAATTTCACGCGACCCTGCCACTTTGATCTGGCCCACGCCTTCATTAACCAGGTCCAACACTTGCCTTTCTTGGATCTTGCCCCTCCTGACAAAGGTAATCGGGTTTGTGGGGGAGTGGCCAGGGTTAGTCGGGGTGTGCCTAGGGTTTGTGGGGGTGTGGCATGATCTCTGGGATGTGCCGAGGGTTTGTGGGGGTGTGTGCCCCCTTGGACTTTAGGATTAGGTTTGAGTGTTGGGCTGGTGGATGTATATGTGTGACTGGGATAGGTAAGGCTGCAGAGTTTTGAGTGGTGAGGTATGAGGTGCTATTGGGCTTAGGCTTGTGTGGTGAAGCTAGGTGAATCTGGCCCATGCCTTTCATTATCATGGTCCGACACCACTTGGTTCAATGGACCGGGTGTGCACTGGGACACATCATCAGTAATGCATCCTCGGATCATGGGGTGTTTCGGGTCTTTCATCATTAAACACCCTCCCCGAGATGACCCAGCCGGAGTTGATCAAGCTCGGCTTGTGTTTTCCCATGGACCAGGATAATGAGAGGCATGTAACTATGATGGTAATGTTGTTTTTAAACATCATTACCTGGCATCTGTATGCCTGGGATTGCAAGGGTTAAATTGACAGTGTTTACTGGGCATTCGGTGTCTCTGCACCTGAGTTTAGTGTTGACCGGTTTTCTGTGGACCCAGCTTGGGTTTAACTTTCTGGTTCTCTCTCGCCGTTTGGGCATCTGGGCTTTGTTCTTGGCATTTTGTCGACCGGGAGAATGAAGAGCGTGTCACTGTTAGGTTAGGTTGAGAGTATGCGGGCAGTGGGCAAATCAGCCCTCTTGTGCTTTTTGATCTCCTCACTTGAGATTCAATTTCACGCGACCCTGCCACTTTGATCTGGCCCACGCCTTCATTCACCAGGTCCAACACTTGCCTTTCTTGGATCTTGCCCCTCCTGACAAAGGTAATCGGGTTTGTGGGGGAGTGGCCAGGGTTAGTCGGGGTGTGCCTTGGGTTTGTGGGGGTGTGGCATGATCTCTGGGATGTGCCGAGGGTTTGTGGGGGTCTAGGGTTTGTGGGGGTGTGGCATGATCTCTGGGATGTGCCGAGGGTTTGTGGGGGTGTGTGCCCCCTTGGACTTTAGGATTAGGTTTGAGTGTTGGGCTGGTGGATGTATATGTGTGACTGGGAAAGGTAAGGCTGCAGAGTTTTGAGTGGTGAGGTATGAGGTGCTATGGGGCTTAGTGGTGAAGCCAGGTGAATCTGGCCCATGCCTTTCATTATCGTGGTCCGACACCACTTGCTTCAATTGACCGGGTGTGCACTGGGACACATCATCAGTAATGCTTCCTCGGATCATGGGGTGTTTCGGGTCTTTCATCATTAAACACCCTCCCCGAGATGACCCAGCCGGAGTTGATCAAGCTCGGCTTGTGTTTTCCCATGGACCAGGATAATGAGAGGCATGTAACTATGAGGGTAATGACGTTTTTAAACATCATTACCTGGCATCTGTATGCCTGGGGATGCATGGGTTAAATTGACAGTGTTTACTGGGCATTCGGTGTCTCTGCACCTGAGTTTAGTGGTGGCTTGTTTTCTGTGGACCCAGCTTGGGTTTAACTTTCTGGTTCTCTCTTGCCGTTTGGGCATCTGGGCTTTGTTCTTGGCATTTTGTCGACCGGGAGAATGAAGAGCGTGTCACTGTTAGGTTAGGTTGAGAGTATGCGGGCAGTGGGCAAATCAGCCCTCTTGTGCTTTTTGATCTCCTCACTTGAGATTCAATTTCACGCGACCCTGCCACTTTGATCTGGCCCACGCCTTCATTAACCAGGTCCAACACTTGCCTTTCTTGGATCTTGCCCCTCCTGACAAAGGTAATCGGGTTTGTGGGGGAGTGGCCAGGGTTAGTCGGGGTGTGCCTAGGGTTTGTGGGGGTGTGGCATGATCTCTGGGATGTGCCGAGGGTTTGTGGGGGTGTGTGCCCCCTTGGACTTTAGGATTAGGTTTGAGTGTTGGGCTGGTGGATGTATATGTGTGACTGGGATAGGTAAGGCTGCAGAGTTTTGAGTGGTGAGGTATGAGGTGCTATTGGGCTTAGGCTTGTGTGGTGAAGCTAGGTGAATCTGGCCCATGCCTTTCATTATCATGGTCCGACACCACTTGGTTCAATGGACCGGGTGTGCACTGGGACACATCATCAGTAATGCATCCTCGGATCATGGGGTGTTTCGGGTCTTTCATCATTAAACACCCTCCCCGAGATGACCCAGCCGGAGTTGATCAAGCTCGGCTTGTGTTTTCCCATGGACCAGGATAATGAGAGGCATGTAACTATGATGGTAATGTTGTTTTTAAACATCATTACCTGGCATCTGTATGCCTGGGATTGCAAGGGTTAAATTGACAGTGTTTACTGGGCATTCGGTGTCTCTGCACCTGAGTTTAGTGTTGACCGGTTTTCTGTGGACCCAGCTTGGGTTTAACTTTCTGGTTCTCTCTCGCCGTTTGGGCATCTGGGCTTTGTTCTTGGCATTTTGTCGACCGGGAGAATGAAGAGCGTGTCACTGTTAGGTTAGGTTGAGAGTATGCGGGCAGTGGGCAAATCAGCCCTCTTGTGCTTTTTGATCTCCTCACTTGAGATTCAATTTCACGCGACCCTGCCACTTTGATCTGGCCCACGCCTTCATTCACCAGGTCCAACACTTGCCTTTCTTGGATCTTGCCCCTCCTGACAAAGGTAATCGGGTTTGTGGGGGAGTGGCCAGGGTTAGTCGGGGTGTGCCTTGGGTTTGTGGGGGTGTGGCATGATCTCTGGGATGTGCCGAGGGTTTGTGGGGGTCTAGGGTTTGTGGGGGTGTGGCATGATCTCTGGGATGTGCCGAGGGTTTGTGGGGGTGTGTGCCCCCTTGGACTTTAGGATTAGGTTTGAGTGTTGGGCTGGTGGATGTATATGTGTGACTGGGAAAGGTAAGGCTGCAGAGTTTTGAGTGGTGAGGTATGAGGTGCTATGGGGCTTAGTGGTGAAGCCAGGTGAATCTGGCCCATGCCTTTCATTATCGTGGTCCGACACCACTTGCTTCAATTGACCGGGTGTGCACTGGGACACATCATCAGTAATGCTTCCTCGGATCATGGGGTGTTTCGGGTCTTTCATCATTAAACACCCTCCCCGAGATGACCCAGCCGGAGTTGATCAAGCTCGGCTTGTGTTTTCCCATGGACCAGGATAATGAGAGGCATGTAACTCGCATTAGGGTTAGGGTTAGGTTGAGAGTATGCGGGCAGTGGGCAAATCAGCCCTCTTGTGCTTTTTGATCTCCTCACTTGAGATTCAATTTCACGCGACCCTGCCACTTTGATCTGGCCCACGCCTTCATTAACCAGGTCCAACACTTGCCTTTCTTGGATCTTGCCCCTCCTGACAAAGGTAATCGGGTTTGTGGGGGAGTGGCCAGGGTTAGTCGGGGTGTGCCTAGGGTTTGTGGGGGTGTGGCATGATCTCTGGGATGTGCCGAGGGTTTGTGGGGGTGTGTGCCCCCTTGGACTTTAGGATTAGGTTTGAGTGTTGGGCTGGTGGATGTATATGTGTGACTGGGAGAGGTAAGGCTGCAGAGTTTCGAGTGGTGAGGTATGAGGTGCTATGGGACTTAGGCTCGTGTGGTGAAGCCAGGTGAATCTGGCCCATGCCTTTCATTATCGTGGTCCGACACCACTTGGTTCAATGGACCGGGTGTGCACTGGGACACATCATCAGTAATGCATCCTCGGATCATGGGGTGTTTCGGGTCTTTCATCATTAAACACCCTCCCCGAGATGACCCAGCCGGAGTTGATCAAGCTCGGCTTGTGTTTTCCCATGGACCAGGATAATGAGAGGCATGTAACTATGAGGGTAATGACGTTTTTAAACATCATTACCTGGCATCTGTATGCCTGGGGATGCATGGGTTAAATTGACAGTGTTTACTGGGCATTCGGTGTCTCTGCACCTGAGTTTAGTGGTGGCTTGTTTTCTGTGGACCCAGCTTGGGTTTAACTTTCTGGTTCTCTCTCGCCGTTTGGGCATCTGGGCTTTGTTCTTGGCATTTTGTCGACCGGGAGAATGAAGAGCGTGTCACTGTTAGGTTAGGTTGAGAGTATGCGGGCAGTGGGCAAATCAGCCCTCTTGTGCTTTTTGATCTCCTCACTTGAGATTCAATTTCACGCGACCCTGCCACTTTGATCTGGCCCACGCCTTCATTAACCAGGTCCAACACTTGCCTTTCTTGGATCTTGCCCCTCCTCACAAAGGTAATCGGGTTTGTGGGGGATTGGCCAGGGTTAGTCGGGGTGTGCCTAGGGTTTGTGGGGGTGTGGCATGATCTCTGGGATGTGCCGAGGGTTTGTGGGGGTGTGTGCCCCCTTGGACTTTAGGATTAGGTTTGAGTGTTGGGTTGGTGGATGTATATGTGTGACTGGGATAGATAAGGCTGCAGAGTTTGGAGTGGTGAGGTATGAGGTGCTGTGGCGCATAGGCTCGTGTGGTAAAGCCAGGTGAATCTGGCCCATGCCTTTCATTATCGTGGTCCGACACCACTTGGTTCAATGGATCGGGTGTGCACTGGGACACATCATCAGTAATGCATACTCGGATCATGGGGTGTTTCGGGTCTTTCATCATTAAACACCCTCCCCGAGATGACCCAGCCGGAGTTGATCAAGCTCGGCTTGTGTTTTCCCATGGACCAGGATGATGAGAGGCATGTAACTATGAGGGTAATGACGTTTTTAAACATCATTACCTGGCATCTGTATGCCTGGGATTGCATGGGTTAAATTGACAGTGTTTACTGGGCATTCGGTGTCTCTGCACCTGAGTTTAGTGGTGACTGGTTTTCTGTGGACCCAGCTTGGGTTTAACTTTCTGGTTCTCTCTTGCCGTTTGGGCATCTGGGCTTTGTTCTTGGCATTTTGTCGACCGGGAGAATGAAGAGCGTGTCACTGTTAGGTTAGGTTGAGAGTATGCGGGCAGTGGGCAAATCAGCCCTCTTGTGCTTTTTGATCTCCTCACTTGAGATTCAATTTCACGCGACCCTGCCACTTTGATCTGGCCCACGCCTTCATTAACCAGGTCCAACACTTGCCTTTCTTGGATCTTGCCCCTCCTCACAAAGGTAATCGGGTTTGTGGGGGATTGGCTAGGGTTAGTCGGGGTGTGCCTAGGGTTTGTGGGGGTGTGGCATGATCTCTGGGATGTGCCGAGGGTTTGTGGGGGTGTGTGCCCCCTTGGACTTTAGGATTAGGTTTGAGTGTTGGGTTGGTGGATGTATATGTGTGACTGGGATAGATAAGGCTGCAGAGTTTGGAGTGGTGAGGTATGAGGTGCTGTGGCGCATAGGCTCGTGTGGTAAAGCCAGGTGAATCTGGCCCATGCCTTTCATTATCGTGGTCCGACACCACTTGGTTCAATGGATCGGGTGTGCACTGGGACACATCATCAGTAATGCATCCTCGGATCATGGGGTGTTTCGGGTCTTTCATCATTAAACACCCTCCCCGAGATGACCCAGCCGGAGTTGATCAAGCTCGGCTTGTGTTTTCCCATGGACCAGGATGATGAGAGGCATGTAACTATGAGGGTAATGACGTTTTTAAACATCATTACCTGGCATCTGTATGCCTGGGATTGCATGGGTTAAATTGACAGTGTTTACTGGGCATTCGGTGTCTCTGCACCTGAGTTTAGTGGTGACTGGTTTTCTGTGGACCCAGCTTGGGTTTAACTTTCTGGTTCTCTCTTGCCGTTTGGGCATCTGGGCTTTGTTCTTGGCATTTTGTCGACCGGGAGAATGAAGAGCGTGTCACTGTTAGGTTAGGTTGAGAGTATGCGGGCAGTGGGCAAATCAGCCCTCTTGTGCTTTTTGATCTCCTCACTTGAGATTCAATTTCACGCGACCCTGCCACTTTGATCTGGCCCACGCCTTCATTAACCAGGTCCAACACTTGCCTTTCTTGGATCTTGCCCCTCCTCACAAAGGTAATCGGGTTTGTGGGGGATTGGCCAGGGTTAGTCGGGGTGTGCCTAGGGTTTGTGGGGGTGTGGCATGATCTCTGGGATGTGCCGAGGGTTTGTGGGGGTGTGTGCCCCCTTGGACTTTAGGATTAGGTTTGAGTGTTGGGTTGGTGGATGTATATGTGTGACTGGGATAGATAAGGCTGCAGAGTTTGGAGTGGTGAGGTATGAGGTGCTGTGGCGCATAGGCTCGTGTGGTAAAGCCAGGTGAATCTGGCCCATGCCTTTCATTATCGTGGTCCGACACCACTTGGTTCAATGGATCGGGTGTGCACTGGGACACATCATCAGTAATGCATCCTCGGATCATGGGGTGTTTCGGGTCTTTCATCATTAAACACCCTCCCCGAGATGACCCAGCCGGAGTTGATCAAGCTCGGCTTGTGTTTTCCCATGGACCAGGATGATGAGAGGCATGTAACTATGAGGGTAATGACGTTTTTAAACATCATTACCTGGCATCTGTATGCCTGGGATTGCATGGGTTAAATTGACAGTGTTTACTGGGCATTCGGTGTCTCTGCACCTGAGTTTAGTGGTGACTGGTTTTCTGTGGACCCAGCTTGGGTTTAACTTTCTGGTTCTCTCTTGCCGTTTGGGCATCTGGGCTTTGTTCTTGGCATTTTGTCGACCGGGAGAATGAAGAGCGTGTCACTGTTAGGTTAGGTTGAGAGTATGCGGGCAGTGGGCAAATCAGCCCTCTTGTGCTTTTTGATCTCCTCACTTGAGATTCAATTTCACGCGACCCTGCCACTTTGATCTGGCCCACGCCTTCATTAACCAGGTCCAACACTTGCCTTTCTTGGATCTTGCCCCTCCTCACAAAGGTAATCGGGTTTGTGGGGGATTGGCCAGGGTTAGTCGGGGTGTGCCTAGGGTTTGTGGGGGTGTGGCATGATCTCTGGGATGTGCCGAGGGTTTGTGGGGGTGTGTGCCCCCTTGGACTTTAGGATTAGGTTTGAGTGTTGGGTTGGTGGATGTATATGTGTGACTGGGATAGATAAGGCTGCAGAGTTTGGAGTGGTGAGGTATGAGGTGCTGTGGCGCATAGGCTCGTGTGGTAAAGCCAGGTGAATCTGGCCCATGCCTTTCATTATCGTGGTCCGACACCACTTGGTTCAATGGATCGGGTGTGCACTGGGACACATCATCAGTAATGCATCCTCGGATCATGGGGTGTTTCGGGTCTTTCATCATTAAACACCCTCCCCGAGATGACCCAGCCGGAGTTGATCAAGCTCGGCTTGTGTTTTCCCATGGACCAGGATGATGAGAGGCATGTAACTATGAGGGTAATGACGTTTTTAAACATCATTACCTGGCATCTGTATGCCTGGGATTGCATGGGTTAAATTGACAGTGTTTACTGGGCATTCGGTGTCTCTGCACCTGAGTTTAGTGGTGACTGGTTTTCTGTGGACCCAGCTTGGGTTTAACTTTCTGGTTCTCTCTTGCCGTTTGGGCATCTGGGCTTTGTTCTTGGCATTTTGTCGACCGGGAGAATGAAGAGCGTGTCACTGTTAGGTTAGGTTGAGAGTATGCGGGCAGTGGGCAAATCAGCCCTCTTGTGCTTTTTGATCTCCTCACTTGAGATTCAATTTCACGCGACCCTGCCACTTTGATCTGGCCCACGCCTTCATTAACCAGGTCCAACACTTGCCTTTCTTGGATCTTGCCCCTCCTCACAAAGGTAATCGGGTTTGTGGGGGATTGGCCAGGGTTAGTCGGGGTGTGCCTAGGGTTTGTGGGGGTGTGGCATGATCTCTGGGATGTGCCGAGGGTTTGTGGGGGTGTGTGCCCCCTTGGACTTTAGGATTAGGTTTGAGTGTTGGGTTGGTGGATGTATATGTGTGACTGGGATAGATAAGGCTGCAGAGTTTGGAGTGGTGAGGTATGAGGTGCTGTGGCGCATAGGCTCGTGTGGTAAAGCCAGGTGAATCTGGCCCATGCCTTTCATTATCGTGGTCCGACACCACTTGGTTCAATGGATCGGGTGTGCACTGGGACACATCATCAGTAATGCATCCTCGGATCATGGGGTGTTTCGGGTCTTTCATCATTAAACACCCTCCCCGAGATGACCCAGCCGGAGTTGATCAAGCTCGGCTTGTGTTTTCCCATGGACCAGGATGATGAGAGGCATGTAACTATGAGGGTAATGACGTTTTTAAACATCATTACCTGGCATCTGTATGCCTGGGATTGCATGGGTTAAATTGACAGTGTTTACTGGGCATTCGGTGTCTCTGCACCTGAGTTTAGTGGTGACTGGTTTTCTGTGGACCCAGCTTGGGTTTAACTTTCTGGTTCTCTCTTGCCGTTTGGGCATCTGGGCTTTGTTCTTGGCATTTTGTCGACCGGGAGAATGAAGAGCGTGTCACTGTTAGGTTAGGTTGAGAGTATGCGGGCAGTGGGCAAATCAGCCCTCTTGTGCTTTTTGATCTCCTCACTTGAGATTCAATTTCACGCGACCCTGCCACTTTGATCTGGCCCACGCCTTCATTAACCAGGTCCAACACTTGCCTTTCTTGGATCTTGCCCCTCCTCACAAAGGTAATCGGGTTTGTGGGGGATTGGCCAGGGTTAGTCGGGGTGTGCCTAGGGTTTGTGGGGGTGTGGCATGATCTCTGGGATGTGCCGAGGGTTTGTGGGGGTGTGTGCCCCCTTGGACTTTAGGATTAGGTTTGAGTGTTGGGTTGGTGGATGTATATGTGTGACTGGGATAGATAAGGCTGCAGAGTTTGGAGTGGTGAGGTATGAGGTGCTGTGGCGCATAGGCTCGTGTGGTAAAGCCAGGTGAATCTGGCCCATGCCTTTCATTATCGTGGTCCGACACCACTTGGTTCAATGGATCGGGTGTGCACTGGGACACATCATCAGTAATGCATCCTCGGATCATGGGGTGTTTCGGGTCTTTCATCATTAAACACCCTCCCCGAGATGACCCAGCCGGAGTTGATCAAGCTCGGCTTGTGTTTTCCCATGGACCAGGATGATGAGAGGCATGTAACTATGAGGGTAATGACGTTTTTAAACATCATTACCTGGCATCTGTATGCCTGGGATTGCATGGGTTAAATTGACAGTGTTTACTGGGCATTCGGTGTCTCTGCACCTGAGTTTAGTGGTGACTGGTTTTCTGTGGACCCAGCTTGGGTTTAACTTTCTGGTTCTCTCTTGCCGTTTGGGCATCTGGGCTTTGTTCTTGGCATTTTGTCGACCGGGAGAATGAAGAGCGTGTCACTGTTAGGTTAGGTTGAGAGTATGCGGGCAGTGGGCAAATCAGCCCTCTTGTGCTTTTTGATCTCCTCACTTGAGATTCAATTTCACGCGACCCTGCCACTTTGATCTGGCCCACGCCTTCATTAACCAGGTCCAACACTTGCCTTTCTTGGATCTTGCCCCTCCTCACAAAGGTAATCGGGTTTGTGGGGGATTGGCCAGGGTT
Organism: Mobula birostris; assembly: GCF_030028105.1. Lineage (NCBI taxonomy): Eukaryota > Metazoa > Chordata > Chondrichthyes > Myliobatiformes > Myliobatidae > Mobula > Mobula birostris. The sequence continues at coordinate 13,766 of NW_027277733.1, forward strand.
AGTCGGGGTGTGCCTAGGGTTTGTGGGGGTGTGGCATGATCTCTGGGATGTGCCGAGGGTTTGTGGGGGTGTGTGCCCCCTTGGACTTTAGGATTAGGTTTGAGTGTTGGGTTGGTGGATGTATATGTGTGACTGGGATAGATAAGGCTGCAGAGTTTGGAGTGGTGAGGTATGAGGTGCTGTGGCGCATAGGCTCGTGTGGTAAAGCCAGGTGAATCTGGCCCATGCCTTTCATTATCGTGGTCCGACACCACTTGGTTCAATGGATCGGGTGTGCACTGGGACACATCATCAGTAATGCATCCTCGGATCATGGGGTGTTTCGGGTTAGGGTTAGGGTTAGGTTGAGAGTATGCGGGCAGTGGGCAAATCAGCCCTCTTGTGCTTTTTGATCTCCTCACTTGAGATTCAATTTCACGCGACCCTGCCACTTTGATCTGGCCCACGCCTTCATTAACCAGGTCCAACACTTGCCTTTCTTGGATCTTGCCCCTCCTGACAAAGGTAATCGGGTTTGTGGGGGAGTGGCCAGGGTTAGTCGGGGTGTGCCTAGGGTTTGTGGGGGTGTGGCATGATCACTGGGATGTGCCGAGGGTTTGTGGGGGTGTGTGCCCCCTTGGACTTTAGGATTAGGTTTGAGTGTTGGGCTGGTGGATGTATATGTGTGACTGGGATAGGTAAGGCTGCAGAGTTTGGATTGGTGAGGTATGAGGTGCTGTGGCGCATAGGCTCATGTGGTGAAGCTGGGTGAATCTAGCCCATGCCTTTCCTTATCGTGGTCCGACACCACTTGGTTCAATGGACCGGGTGTGCACTGGGACACATCATCAGTAATGCATCCTCGGATCATCGGGTGTTTCGGGTCTTTCATCATTAAACACCCTCCCCGAGATGACCCAGCCGGAGTTGATCAAGCTCGGCTTGTGTTTTCCCATGGACCAGGAAAATGAGAGGCATGTAACTATGAGGGTAATGTTGTTTTTAAACATCATTACCTGGCATCTGTATGCCTGGGATTGCATGGGTTAAATTGACAGTGTTTACTGGGCATTCGGTGTCTCTGCACCTGAGTTTAGTGGTGACTTGTTTTCTGTGGACACAGCTTGGGTTTAACCTTCTGGTTCTCTCTTGCCGTTTGGGCATCTGGGCTTTGTTCTTGGCATTTTGTCGACCGGGAGAATGAAGAGCGTGTCACTGTTAGGTTAGGTTGAGAGTATGCGGGCAGTGGGCAAATCAGCCCTCTTGTGCTTTTTGATCTCCTCACTTGAGATTCAATTTCACGCGACCCTGCCACTTTGATCTGGCCCACGCCTTCATTAACCAGGTCCAACACTTGCCTTTCTTGGATCTTGCCCCTCCTGACAAAGGTAATCGGGTTTGTGGGGGAGTGGCCAGGGTTAGTCGGGGTGTGCCTAGGGTTTGTGGGGGTGTGGCATGATCACTGGGATGTGCCGAGGGTTTGTGGGGGTGTGTGCCCCCTTGGACTTTAGGATTAGGTTTGAGTGTTGGGCTGGTGGATGTATATGTGTGACTGGGATAGGTAAGGCTGCAGAGTTTGGATTGGTGAGGTATGAGGTGCTGTGGCGCATAGGCTCATGTGGTGAAGCTGGGTGAATCTAGCCCATGCCTTTCCTTATCGTGGTCCGACACCACTTGGTTCAATGGACCGGGTGTGCACTGGGACACATCATCAGTAATGCATCCTCGGATCATCGGGTGTTTCGGGTCTTTCATCATTAAACACCCTCCCCGAGATGACCCAGCCGGAGTTGATCAAGCTCGGCTTGTGTTTTCCCATGGACCAGGAAAATGAGAGGCATGTAACTATGAGGGTAATGTTGTTTTTAAACATCATTACCTGGCATCTGTATGCCTGGGATTGCATGGGTTAAATTGACAGTGTTTACTGGGCATTCGGTGTCTCTGCACCTGAGTTTAGTGGTGACTTGTTTTCTGTGGACACAGCTTGGGTTTAACCTTCTGGTTCTCTCTTGCCGTTTGGGCATCTGGGCTTTGTTCTTGGCATTTTGTCGACCGGGAGAATGAAGAGCGTGTCACTGTTAGGTTAGGTTGAGAGTATGCGGGCAGTGGGCAAATCAGCCCTCTTGTGCTTTTTGATCTCCTCACTTGAGATTCAATTTCACGCGACCCTGCCACTTTGATCTGGCCCACGCCTTCATTAACCAGGTCCAACACTTGCCTTTCTTGGATCTTGCCCCTCCTCACAAAGGTAATCGGGTTTGTGGGGGAGTGGCCAGGGTTAGTCGGGGTGTGCCTAGGGTTTGTGGGGGTGTGGCATGATCTCTGGGATGTGCCGAGGGTTTGTGGGGGTGTGTGCCCCCTTGGACTTTAGGATTAGGTTTGAGTGTTGGGTTGGTGGATGTATATGTGTGACTGGGATAGATAAGGCTGCAGAGTTTGGAGTGGTGAGGTATGAGGTGCTGTGGCGCATCGGCTCGTGTGGTAAAGCCAGGTGAATCTGGCCCATGCCTTTCATTATCGTGGTCCGACACCACTTGGTTCAATGGATCGGGTGTGCACTGGGACACATCATCAGTAATGCATCCTCGGATCATGGGGTGTTTCGGGTCTTTCATCATTAAACACCCTCCCCGAGATGACCCAGCCGGAGTTGATCAAGCTCGGCTTGTGTTTTCCCATGGACCAGGATGATGAGAGGCATGTAACTATGAGGGTAATGACGTTTTTAAACATCATTACCTGGCATCTGTATGCCTGGGATTGCATGGGTTAAATTGACAGTGTTTACTGGGCATTCGGTGTCTCTGCACCTGAGTTTAGTGGTGACTGGTTTTCTGTGGACCCAGCTTGGGTTTAACTTTCTGGTTCTCTCTTGCCGTTTGGGCATCTGGGCTTTGTTCTTGGCATTTTGTCGACCGGGAGAATGAAGAGCGTGTCACTGTTAGGTTAGGTTGAGAGTATGCGGGCAGTGGGCAAATCAGCCCTCTTGTGCTTTTTGATCTCCTCACTTGAGATTCAATTTCACGCGACCCTGCCACTTTGATCTGGCCCACGCCTTCATTAACCAGGTCCAACACTTGCCTTTCTTGGATCTTGCCCCTCCTCACAAAGGTAATCGGGTTTGTGGGGGATTGGCCAGGGTTAGTCGGGGTGTGCCTAGGGTTTGTGGGGGTGTGGCATGATCTCTGGGATGTGCCGAGGGTTTGTGGGGGTGTGTGCCCCCTTGGACTTTAGGATTAGGTTTGAGTGTTGGGTTGGTGGATGTATATGTGTGACTGGGATAGATAAGGCTGCAGAGTTTGGAGTGGTGAGGTATGAGGTGCTGTGGCGCATAGGCTCGTGTGGTAAAGCCAGGTGAATCTGGCCCATGCCTTTCATTATCGTGGTCCGACACCACTTGGTTCAATGGATCGGGTGTGCACTGGGACACATCATCAGTAATGCATCCTCGGATCATGGGGTGTTTCGGGTCTTTCATCATTAAACACCCTCCCCGAGATGACCCAGCCGGAGTTGATCAAGCTCGGCTTGTGTTTTCCCATGGACCAGGATGATGAGAGGCATGTAACTATGAGGGTAATGACGTTTTTAAACATCATTACCTGGCATCTGTATGCCTGGGATTGCATGGGTTAAATTGACAGTGTTTACTGGGCATTCGGTGTCTCTGCACCTGAGTTTAGTGGTGACTGGTTTTCTGTGGACCCAGCTTGGGTTTAACTTTCTGGTTCTCTCTTGCCGTTTGGGCATCTGGGCTTTGTTCTTGGCATTTTGTCGACCGGGAGAATGAAGAGCGTGTCACTGTTAGGTTAGGTTGAGAGTATGCGGGCAGTGGGCAAATCAGCCCTCTTGTGCTTTTTGATCTCCTCACTTGAGATTCAATTTCACGCGACCCTGCCACTTTGATCTGGCCCACGCCTTCATTAACCAGGTCCAACACTTGCCTTTCTTGGATCTTGCCCCTCCTCACAAAGGTAATCGGGTTTGTGGGGGATTGGCCAGGGTTAGTCGGGGTGTGCCTAGGGTTTGTGGGGGTGTGGCATGATCTCTGGGATGTGCCGAGGGTTTGTGGGGGTGTGTGCCCCCTTGGACTTTAGGATTAGGTTTGAGTGTTGGGTTGGTGGATGTATATGTGTGACTGGGATAGATAAGGCTGCAGAGTTTGGAGTGGTGAGGTATGAGGTGCTGTGGCGCATAGGCTCGTGTGGTAAAGCCAGGTGAATCTGGCCCATGCCTTTCATTATCGTGGTCCGACACCACTTGGTTCAATGGATCGGGTGTGCACTGGGACACATCATCAGTAATGCATCCTCGGATCATGGGGTGTTTCGGGTTAGGGTTAGGGTTAGGGTTAGGGTTAGGGTTAGGGTTAGGGTTAGGGTTAGGGTTAGGGTTAGGGTTAGGGTTAGGGTTAGGGTTAGGGTTAGGGTTAGGGTTAGGGTTAGGGTTAGGGTTAGGGTTAGGGTTAGGGTTAGGGTTAGGGTTAGGGTTAGGGTTAGGATGCGAGTATGCGGGCAGTGGGCAAAATATCCCTCTAGCGTTTGTGGATCTCTTACTGGAGATGCAGTATCACTTCACCCTGCCACTTTGTTTTTGGCCCACGTTGTCATCATCTCGGTCCCCGACTTGCCTTTATTGGGATCTTCCTTCTCTTTAACCTCCATTCTGGAGTTTAAGTTGAAATGGTGGAGTTCTTGCCTATGGATAGTGTTTTGGGTTTGGGGACTTTCTTATAGGGACTGGGTGCTGTGATCTGGGGGCTGTGCAGTAGCTAATTGAGGGGTGTGTGGGGAGGGACATGCCCCGGGGTACAGTTAGGCAATGGGGGTTGAGTGTTCACGGCGGTGGGGTGGGATGGCAAATGGTATTGCGGGGGGGGGGGGGTGTTTGGTAGCCCTTGCCGTAGGGGGGAGGGCTGAAATCGGAGCCTAACTGCTGGTGATACTGGGTAAATTTGGCCCCTTGATGGGGTGAGGGTTTGGGTTTATGGGGGTGTGTAGCAGGGTTGGAGGTGTTAGGTTTAGTGGTAGGGCAAAGGACTATTATATAAGCCCCTTAGTGTGGTGTGGTTTGGGTTATTTGGGGTGCTGTCTGGTTTAGTTGGGGTGACCGATCCCTTGGAAATTAGGGTTAGGGTTAGGGCCAGGGCTGGGGTTAGAAGGCAAGTATGTGTGTAGCAGGGTTGGAGGTGTAAGGTTTAGTGGTAGGGCAAAGGACTATTATATAAGCCCCTTAGTGTGGTGTGGTTTGGGTTATTTGGGGTGCTGTCCGGTTTAGTTGGGGTGCGCGGTCCATTGGAAATTAGGGTTAGGGTTAGGGTTTAGTTGGGGTGTGTGGTCCTCTGGAATATAGGATTAGGTTTGGGGGGTAGGGTTGGGGGGGGCCTGCTGGGCAGCGGGAGGTATAACTGGTGGTGTGGGGTGAGTTTAGTCCTCTGGCGAGAAGAGGACCCATGTTTATGGGGTGTGAAGATGTTAGGTTTCAGGGTAGGGCCATGTGAGGGCTGAAATAGGAGGCTAACTGCTGGTGATCCGAGTGAATCTGGCCCTTTGATGGGGTGAGGGTTTGGGTTTGTGGGGGTGTGTGGCAGGGTTGGAGGTGTTAGGTTTAGTGGTAGGGCAAAGGATTATTATATAAGCCCTTTTGTGTGGTGTGGTTTGGGTTATTTGGGGTGCTGTCCGGTTTAGTTGGGGTGCACGATCCCTTGGAAATTAGGGTTAGGGTCAGGGCTGGGGTCAGGATGCAAGTATGCGGCAGTGGGAATTTGGGCCCTTGCTGGGGTGAGGGTTTGGGTTTATGGGGGTGTGTAGCAGGGTTGGAGGTGTTAGGTTTAGTGGTAGGGCAGAGGGCTATTATATAAGCCCCTTAGTGTGGTGTGGTTTGGGTTATTTGGGGTGCCGTCCGGTTTAGTTGGGGTGCCCAGTCCCTTGGAAATTAGGGTTAGGGTTTAGTTGGGGTGTGTGGTCCTCGGGATGTTAGGATTAGGTTGGGGGGTAGGGTTGAGGGGGGCCCGCTGGGCGACCGTAGGTATAACTGGTGTTGTGGGGTGAGTTTGCCCCTCTGGCGAGAAGAGGATCTGTGTTTATGGGGTCTGAAGATGTTAGGTTTCAGGGCAGGGTCATGTGCTGGGGATGTATTCTTCCCCCTGGGGTAAGCTGGGACGTTTGGGCAAGTGTTGTGTCTGGATTAAACCGGTCGTTACGTGTCTGTTCTTCCTAGTGGTTATCTCCTGTAGAGTTATAATTTCTAATTTTACTCCTCTCTACTTGGGGAATTAGGTTCTTTTCTGGGGCCTAGTTGTGAGGCTCTATTTCCAAAGTAAGGCGAACCTTTCCTATTTAATGGTCCCCTGTCTTAATTTGTTTCAGGGTGGGTGACTGAAGGGGATCTTCCCCTTCTTCCCTATCTAATTTTCTCAATTTTTAAAACCTTATTTACGGGGTGCAGTGTTGGCCCTTCAGTGAGTACATTTTATATTGCTGGCCTGGTTTTTTAGGCCTCGTTTAGGCCGTTTGGGGAATGCGTCTGTAGTCTTTCGATCCATCTCCTCTCTGCTCTTTTTCTTTGGAGGTTTGACCAGTTTATGTTGGTTTCCAGGCCCAGGATTGCTAAGGAGTACATTCCATGCTCTAGGAAGTGCTTACTAACTGGTCTCGCATTAGGGTTAGGGTTAGGGTTAGGGTTAGGGTTAGGGTTAGGGTTAGGGTTAGGGTTAGGGTTAGGGTTAGGGTTAGGTTGAGAGTATGCGGGCAGTGGGCAAATCAGCCCTCTTGTGCTTTTTGATCTCCTCACTTGAGATTCAATTTCACGCGACCCTGCCACTTTGATCTGGCCCACGCCTTCATTAACCAGGTCCAACACTTGCCTTTCTTGGATCTTGCCCCTCCTGACAAAGGTAATCGGGTTTGTGGGGGAGTGGCCAGGGTTAGTCGGGGTGTGCCTAGGGTTTGTGGGGGTGTGGCATGATCTCTGGGATGTGCCGAGGGTTTGTGGGGGTGTGTGCCCCCTTGGACTTTAGGATTAGGTTTGAGTGTTGGGCTGGTGGATGTATATGTGTGACTGGGATAGGTAAGGCTGCAGAGTTTTGAGTGGTGAGGTATGAGGTTCTATGGGGCTTAGTGGTGAAGCCAGGTGAATCTGGCCCATGCCTTTCATTATCGTGGTCCGACACCACTTGGTTCAATGGACCGGGTGTGCACTGGGACACATCATCAGTAATGCATCCTCGGATCATCGGGTGTTTCGGGTCTTTCATCATTAAACACCCTCCCCGAGATGACCCAGCCGGAGTTGATCAAGCTCGGCTTGTGTTTTCCCATGGACCAGGATAATGAGAGGCATGTAACTATGAGGGTAATGACGTTTTTAAACATCATTACCTGGCATCTGTATGACTGGGGATGCATGGTTTAAATTGACAGTGTTTACTGGGCATTCGGTGTCTCTGCACCTGAGTTTAGTGGTGGCTTGTTTTCGGTGGACCCAGCTTGGGTTTAACTTTCTGGTTCTCTCTTGCCGTTTGGGCATCTGGGCTTTGTTCTTGGCATTTTGTCGACCGGGAGAATGAAGAGCGTGTCACTGTTAGGTTAGGTTGAGAGTATGCGGGCAGTGGGCAAATCAGCCCTCTTGTGCTTTTTGATCTCCTCACTTGAGATTCAATTTCACGCGACCCTGCCACTTTGATCTGGCCCACGCCTTCATTAACCAGGTCCAACACTTGCCTTTCTTGGATCTTGCCCCTCCTGACAAAGGTAATCGGGTTTGTGGGGGAGTGGCCAGGGTTAGTCGGGGTGTGCCTAGGGTTTGTGGGGGTGTGGCATGATCTCTGGGATGTGCCGAGGGTTTGTGGGGGTGTGTGCCCCCTTGGACTTTAGGATTAGGTTTGAGTGTTGGGCTGGTGGATGTATATGTGTGACTGGGATAGGTAAGGCTGCAGAGTTTTGAGTGGTGAGGTATGAGGTTCTATGGGGCTTAGTGGTGAAGCCAGGTGAATCTGGCCCATGCCTTTCATTATCGTGGTCCGACACCACTTGGTTCAATGGACCGGGTGTGCACTGGGACACATCATCAGTAATGCATCCTCGGATCATCGGGTGTTTCGGGTCTTTCATCATTAAACACCCTCCCCGAGATGACCCAGCCGGAGTTGATCAAGCTCGGCTTGTGTTTTCCCATGGACCAGGATAATGAGAGGCATGTAACTATGAGGGTAATGACGTTTTTAAACATCATTACCTGGCATCTGTATGACTGGGGATGCATGGTTTAAATTGACAGTGTTTACTGGGCATTCGGTGTCTCTGCACCTGAGTTTAGTGGTGGCTTGTTTTCGGTGGACCCAGCTTGGGTTTAACTTTCTGGTTCTCTCTTGCCGTTTGGGCATCTGGGCTTTGTTCTTGGCATTTTGTCGACCGGGAGAATGAAGAGCGTGTCACTGTTAGGTTAGGTTGAGAGTATGCGGGCAGTGGGCAAATCAGCCCTCTTGTGCTTTTTGATCTCCTCACTTGAGATTCAATTTCACGCGACCCTGCCACTTTGATCTGGCCCACGCCTTCATTAACCAGGTCCAACACTTGCCTTTCTTGGATCTTGCCCCTCCTGACAAAGGTAATCGGGTTTGTGGGGGAGTGGCCAGGGTTAGTCGGGGTGTGCCTAGGGTTTGTGGGGGTGTGGCATGATCTCTGGATGTGCCGAGGGTTTGTGGGGGTGTGTGCCCCCTTGGACTTTAGGATTAGGTTTGAGTGTTGGGCTGGTGGATGTATATGTGTGACTGGGATAGGTAAGGCTGCAGAGTTTTGAGTGGTGAGGTATGAGGTTCTATGGGGCTTAGTGGTGAAGCCAGGTGAATCTGGCCCATGCCTTTCATTATCGTGGTCCGACACCACTTGGTTCAATGGACCGGGTGTGCACTGGGACACATCATCAGTAATGCATCCTCGGATCATCGGGTGTTTCGGGTCTTTCATCATTAAACACCCTCCCCGAGATGACCCAGCCGGAGTTGATCAAGCTCGGCTTGTGTTTTCCCATGGACCAGGATAATGAGAGGCATGTAACTATGAGGGTAATGACGTTTTTAGGGTTAGGGTTAGGGTTAGGGTTAGGGTTAGGGTTAGGGTTAGGGTTAGGGTTAGGGTTAGGGTTAGGGTTAGGGTTAGGGTTAGGGTTAGGTTAGGGTTAGGGTTAGGGTTAGGGTTAGGGTTAGGGTTAGGGTTAGGGTTAGGGTTAGGGTTAGGGTTAGGGTTAGGGTTAGGGTTAGGGTTAGGGTTAGGGTTAGGGTTAGGGTTAGGGTTAGGGTTAGGGTTAGGGTTAGGGTTAGGGTTAGGGTTAGGGTTAGGGTTAGGGTTAGGGTTAGGGTTAGGGTTAGGGTTAGGGTTAGGGTTAGGGTTAGGGTTAGGGTTAGGGTTAGGGTTAGGGTTAGGGTTAGGGTTAGGGTTAGGGTTAGGGTTAGGGTTAGGGGTTAGGGTTAGGGTTAGGGTTAGGGTTAGGGTTAGGGTTAGGGTTAGGGTTAGGGTTAGGTTAGGGTTAGGGTTAGGTTAGGGTTAGGGTTAGGGTTAGGGTTAGGGTTAGGGTTAGGGTTAGGGTTAGGGTTAGGGTTAGGTTGAGAGTATGCGGGCAGTGGGCAAATCAGCCCTCTTGTGCTTTTTGATCTCCTCACTTGAGATTCAATTTCACGCGACCCTGCCACTTTGATCTGGCCCACGCCTTCATTAACCAGGTCCAACACTTGCCTTTCTTGGATCTTGCCCCTCGCATTAGGGTTAGGGTTAGGGTTAGGGTTAGGGTTAGGGTTAGGGTTAGGTTGAGAGTATGCGGGCAGTGGGCAAATCAGCCCTCTTGTGCTTTTTGATCTCCTCACTTGAGATTCAATTTCACGCGACCCTGCCACTTTGATCTGGCCCACGCCTTCATTAACCAGGTCCAACACTTGCCTTTCTTGGATCTTGCCCCTCCTGACAAAGGTAATCGGGTTTGTGGGGGAGTGGCCAGGGTTAGTCGGGGTGTGCCTAGGGTTTGTGGGGGTGTGGCATGATCTCTGGGATGTGCCGAGGGTTTGTGGGGGTGTGTGCCCCCTTGGACTTTAGGATTAGGTTTGAGTGTTGGGCTGGTGGATGTATATGTGTGACTGGGATAGGTAAGGCTGCAGAGTTTTGAGTGGTGAGGTATGAGGTTCTATGGGGCTTAGTGGTGAAGCCAGGTGAATCTGGCCCATACCTTTCATTACCGTGGTCCGACACCACTTGGTTCAGGGTTCTATGGGGCTTAGTGGTGAAGCCAGGTGAATCTGGCCCATGCCTTTCATTATCGTGGTCCGACACCACTTGGTTCAATGGACCGGGATTAGGGTTAGGGTTAGGGTTAGGGTTAGGTTGAGAGTATGCGGGCAGTGGGCAAATCAGCCCTCTTGTGCTTTTTGATCTCCTCACTTGAGATTCAATTTCACGCGACCCTGCCACTTTGATCTGGCCCACGCCTTCATTAACCAGGTCCAACACTTGCCTTTCTTGGATCTTGCCCCTCCTGACAAAGGTAATCGGGTTTGTGGGGGAGTGGCCAGGGTTAGTCGGGGTGTGCCTAGGGTTTGTGGGGGTGTGGCATCATCTCTGGGATGTGCCGAGGGTTTGTGGGGGTGTGTGCCCCCTTGGACTTTAGGATTAGGTTTGAGTGTTGGGCTGGTGGATGTATATGTGTGACTGGGATAGGTAAGGCTGCAGAGTTTGGAGTGGTGAGGTATGAGGTGCTGTGGCGCATAGGCTCATGTGGTCAAGCCAGGTGAATCTGGCCCATGCCTTTCATTATCGTTGGTCCCCCCCCGACAACCACTTGGTTCAATGGACCGGGTGTGCACTGGAACACATCATCAGTAATGCATCCTCGGATCATGGGGTGTTTCGGGTCTTTCATCATTAAACACCCTCCCCGAGATGACCCAGCCGGAGTTGATCAAGCTCGGCTTGTGTTTTCCCATGGACCAGGATAATGAGAGGCATGTAACTTTGAGGGTAATGACGTTTTTAAACATCGTTACCTGGCATCTGTATGCCTGGGGATGCATGGGTTAAATTGACAGTGTTTACTGGGCATTCGGTGTCTCTGCACCTGAGTTTAGTGGTGGCTTGTTTTCTGTGGACCCAGCTTGGGTTTAACTTTCTGGTTCTCTCTTGCCGTTTGGGCATCTGGGCTTTGTTCTTGGCATTTTGTCGACCGGGAGAATGAAGAGCGTGTCACTGTTAGGTTAGGTTGAGAGTATGCGGGCAGTGGGCAAATCAGCCCTCTTGTGCTTTTTGATCTCCTCACTTGAGATTCAATTTCACGC
>NW_027277734.1:0-25058 GCF_030028105.1 Mobula birostris
AGAGGGAGACTGTCATTTGATCACTGGTGAGATTGCTCTGCTATGGAGAGGGAAAGACTGTCATTTGTTCACTGTTGAGATTGCTCTGCTATGGAGAGGGAGACTGTCATTTGATCACTGGTGAGATTGCTCTGCTATGGAGCGGGAGACTGTCCTTTGATCACTGGTGAGATTGACCTGCAATGGAGAGGGTAAGACTGCCATTTGATCACTGGTGAGATTGCTCTGCTATGGAGAAGGAGACGGTAATTTGATCACTGGTGAGATTGCTCTGCTATGGAGAGGGAAAGACTGTCACTTGGTCACTGTTGAGATTGTTCTGCTATGGAGAGGGAGACTGTCATTTGATCACTGGTGAGATTGCTCTGCTTTGAAGAGGGAGACTGTCATTTGATCACTGGTGAGATTGCTCTGCTATGGAGAGGGAGACTGTCATTTGATAACTGCTGAGATTGCTCTGCTATGGAGAGGGAGACTGTCATTTCATCACTGGTGAGATTGCTCTGCTATGGAGAGGGAAAGCCTGTCATTTGATCACTGGTGAGATTGCTCTGCTATGGAGAGGGAGACTGTCATTTGATCACTGGTGAGATTGCTCTGCTATGGAGAGGGAGACTGCCATTTCATCACTGGTGAGATTGCTCTGCTATGGAGAGGTAGACTGTCATTTGATCACTGGTGAGATTGCTCGGCTATGGAGAGGGAGACTGTCATTTGATCACTGGTGAGAATTCTCTGTTATGGAGAGGGAAAGACTGTCATTTGGTCACTGTTACGATTGCTCTGCGATGGAGAGGGAGACTGTCATTTGATCACTGGTGAGATTGCTCTGCTATGGAGAGGGAGACTGTCATTTCATCACTGGTGAGATTGCTCTTCTAAGGAGAGGGAAAGCCTGTCATTTGATCACTGGTGAGATTGCTCTGCTATGGAGAGGGAGACTGTCATTCGATCACTGGTGAGATTGCTCTGCTATGGAGCGGGAGACTGTCCTTTGATCACTGGTCAGATTGATCTGCTGTGGAGAGGGAAAGATTGTGATTTGATCACTGGTGAGATTGCTCTGCTATGGAGAGGGAGACAGTAATTTGATCACTGGTGAGATTGCTCTGCTATGGAGAGGGAAAGACTGTCATTTGGTCACTGTGGAGATTGTTCTGCTATGGAGAGGGAGACTGTCATTTGATCACTGGTGAGATTGCTCTGCCACGAAGCGGGTAACTGTCATTTGATCACTGGTGAGATTACTCTGCTATGGAGAGGGAAAGACAGTCATTTGATCACTGGTGAGATTGCTCTGCTATGGAGAGGGAAAGACTGTCATCTGATCGCTGGTGAGTTGGCTCTGCTATGGAGAGGGAGACTGTCATTTGATTACTGGTGAGATTGCTTTGCTATGGAGAGGGAAAGACTGTCATTTGATCACTGGTGAGATTGCTCTGCTATGGAGAGGGAAAGACTGTCATTTTATCACTGGTGAGATTGCTCTGCTATGGAGAGGGAGACTGTCATTTGATCACTGGTGAGATTGCTCTGCTCTGGAGAAAGAAAGAATGTTATTTGATGACTGGTGAGATTGCTCTGCTATGGAGAGGGAACGACTGTCATTTGATCACTGGTGAGATTACTCTGCTATGGAGAGGGAGACTGTCATTTGATTACTGGTGAGATTGCTCTGCTATGGAGAGGGAACGACTGTCATTTGATCACTGGTGAGATTGCTCTGCTATGGAGAGGGAGACTGTCATTTGATAACTGGTGAGATTGCTCTGCTATGGAGAGGGAACGACTGTCATTTGATCACTGGTGAGATTGCTCTGCTATGGAGAGGGAGACTGTCAGTTGATCACTGGTGAGATGGCTCTGCTATGGAGAAGGAGACTGTCATTTGATCACTGGTGATATTGCTCTGCTATGGAGAGGGAGACTGTCATTTGATCATTGGTGAGATTGCTCTGCTATGGAGTGGGAGACTGTCATTTCATTACTGGTGAGATTGCTCTGCTTTGGAGAGGGAACGACTGTCATTTGATCACTGGTGAAATTGCTCTGCTATGGAAAGGGAGACTGTCATTTGATCACTGGTGAGATTGCTCTGCTATGGAGAGGGAAAGACTGTCATTTGTCACTGGTGAGATTACTCTGCTATGGAGAGGGAAAGACTGTCATTTGATCACTGGTGAGATTGCTCTGCTATGGAGACGGAAAGACTGTCATCTGATTGCTGGTGAGATTGCTCTGCTATGGAGAGGGAGACTGTCATTTGATTACTGGTGAGATTGCTTTGCTATGGAGAGGGAAAGACTGTCATTTGATGACTGGTGAGATTGCTCTGCTATGGAGAGGGAAAGACTGTCATTTTATCACTGGTGAGTTTGCTCTGCTATGGAGAGGGAGACTGTCATTTGATCACTGGTGAGATTGCTCTGCTCTGGAGAGGGAAAGACTGTTATTTGATCACTGGTGAGATTGCTCTGCTATGGAGAGGGAACGACTGTCATTTGATCACTGGTGAGATTGCTCTGCTATGGAGAGGGAGACTGTCATTTGATCACTGGTGAGATTGCTCTGCTATGGAGAGGGAGACTGCCATTTCATCACTGGTGAGATTGCTCTGCTATGGAGAGGGAGACTGTCATTTGATCACTGGTGAGATTGCTCTGCTATGGAGAGGGAGACTGTCATTTGATCACTGGTGAGAATTCTCTGCTATGGAGAGGGAAAGACTGTCATTTGGTCACTGTTATGATTGCTCTGCTATGGAGAGGGAGACTGTCATTTGATCACTGGTGAGATTGCTCTGCTATGGAGAGGGACCCTGTCATTTCATCACTGGTGAGATTGCTCTGCTATGGAGAGGGAACGACTGTCATTTGATCACTGGTGAGATTGCTCTGCTATGGAGAGGGAGACTGTCATTTGATCACTGGTGAGATTGCTCTGCTATGGAGAGGGAGACTGCCTTTTCATCACTCGTGAGATTGCTCTGCTATGGAGAGGGAGACTGTCATTTGATCACTGGTGAGATTGCTCTGCTATGGAGAGGGAGACTTTCATTTCATCACTGCTGAGATTGCTCTGCTATGGAGAGGGAGACCGTCATTTGATCACTGGTGAGATTGCTCTGCTATGGAGAGGGAAAGACTGTCATTTGGTCACTGTTGAGATTGCTCTGCTATGGAGAGGGAGACTGTCATTTGATCACTGGTGAGATTGCTCTGCTATGGAGAGGGAGACTGTCATTTCATCACTGGTGAGATTGCTCTGCTAAGGAGAGGGAAACCCTGTCATTTGATCACTGGTGAGATTGCTCTGCTATGGAGAGGGAGACTGTCATTTGATCACTGGTGAGATTGCTCTGCTATGGAGCGGGAGACTGTCCTTTGATCACTGGTGAGATTGACCTGCAATGGAGAGGGTAAGACTGCCATTTGATCACTGGTGAGATTGCTCTGCTATGGAGAAGGAGACGGTAATTTGATCACTGGTGAGATTGCTCTGCTATGGAGAGGGAAAGACTGTCATTTGGTCACTGTTGAGATTGTTCTGCTATGGAGAGGGAGACTGTCATTTGATCACTGGTGAGATTGCTCTGCTTTGAAGAGGGAGACTGTCATTTGATCACTGGTGAGATTGCTCTGCTATGGAGAGGGAGACTGTCATTTGATAATTGTTGAGATTGCTCTGCTATGGAGAGGGAGACTGTCATTTCATCACTGGTGAGATTGCTCTGCTATGGAGAGGGAAAGCCTGTCATTTGATCACTGGTGAGATTGCTCTGCTATGGAGAGGGAGACTGTCATTCGATCACTGGTGAGATTGCTCTGCTATGGAGCGGGATACTGTCCTTTGATCACTGGTGAGTTTGATCTGCTATGGAGAGGGAAAGACTGTCATTTGATCACTGGTGAGATTGCTCTGCTATGGAGAGGGAGACTGTAATTTGATCAGTGGTGAGATTGCTCTGCTATGGAGAGGGAAAGAGTGTCATTTGATCACTGGTGAGATTGCTCTGCTATGGAGAGGGAAAGACTGTCATTTGATCACTGGTGAGATTGCTCTGCTATGGAGAGGGAGACTGTCAGTTGATCACTGGTGAGATTGCTCTGCTATGGAGAAGGAGACTGTCATTTGATCACTGGTGAATTTGCTCTGCTATGGAGTGGGAGACTGTCATTTGATTACTGGTGAGATTGCTCTGCTTTGGAGAGGGAACGACTGTCATTTGATCACTGGTGAATTTGCTCTGCTATGGAAAGGGAGATTGTCATTTGATCACTGGTGAGATTGCTCTGCTATGGAGAGGGAAAGACTGTCATTTGTCACTGGTGAGATTACTCTGCTATGGAGAGGGAAAGACTGTCATTTGATCACTGGTGAGATTGCTCTGCTATGGAGACGGAAAGACTGTCATCTGATCGCTGGTGAGATTGCTCTGCTATGGAGAGGGAGACTGTCATTTGATTACTGGTGAGATTGCTTTGTTATGGAGAGGGAAAGACTGTCATTTGATCACTGGTGAGATTGTTCTGCTATGGAGAGGGAAAGACTGTCATTTTATCACTGGTGAGATTGCTCTGCTATGGACAGGGATTCTGTCATTTCATCACTGGTGAGATTGCTCTGCTCTGGAGAGGGAAAGACTGTTATTTGATGACTGGTGAGATTGCTCTGCCATGGAGAGGGAAAGACTGTCATTTGATCACTGGTGAGATTGCTCTGCTATGGAGAGGAAGACTGTGATTTGATCACTGGTAAGATTGCTCTGCTATGGAGAGGGAAAGACTGTCATTTGATCACTGGTGAGATTACTCTGCTATGGAGAGGGAGACTGTCATTTGATTACTGGTGAGATTGCTCTGCTATGGAGAGGGAACGACTGTCATTTGATCACTGGTGAGATTGCTCTGCTATGGAGAGGTAGACTGTCATTTGATCACTGGTGAGATTGCTCGGCTATGGAGAGGGAGACTGTCATTTGATCACTGGTGAGATTGCTCTGTTATGGAGAGGGAGACTGTCATTCGATCACTGGTGAGATTGCTCTGCTATGGAGCGGGAGACTGTCCTTTGATCACTGGTGAGATTGATCTGCTGTGGAGAGGGAAAGACTGTGATTTGATCACTGGTGAGATTGCTCTGCTATGGAGATGGAGACAGTAATTTGATCACTGGTGAGATTGCTCTGCTATGGAGAGGGAAAGACTGTCATGTGGTCACTGTGGAGATTGTTCTGCTATGGAGAGGGAGACTGTCATTTGATCACTGGTGAGATTGCTCTGCCACGAAGCGGGTGACTGTCATTTGATCACTGGTGAGATTACTCTGCTATGGAGAGGGAAAGACTATCATTTGTTCACTGGTGAGATTGCTCTGCTATGGAGAGGGAAAGACTGTCATCTGATCGCTGGTGAGTTGGCTCTGCTATGGAGAGGAAGACTGTCATTTGATTACTGGTGAGATTGCTTTGCTATGGAGAGGGAAAGACTGTCATTTGATCACTGGTGAGATTCGTCTGCTATGGAGAGGGAAAGACTGTCATTTTATCACTGCTGAGATTGCTCTGCTATGGAGAGGGAGACTGTCATTTGATCACTGGTGAGATTGCTCTGCTCTGGAGAAAGAAAGACTGTTATTTGATGACTGGTGAGATTGCTCTGCTATGGAGAGGGAACGACTGTCATTTGATCACTGGTGAGCTTGCTCTGCTATGGAGAGGAAGACTGTGATTTGATCACTGGTAAGATTGCTCTGCTATGGAGAGGGAAAGACTGTCATTTGATCACTGGTGAGATTACTCTGCTATGGAGAGGGAGACTGTCATTTGATTACTGGTGAGATTGCTCTGCTATGGAGAGGGAACGACTGTCATTTGATCACTGGTGAGATTGCTCTGCTATGGAGAGGGAGACTGTCATTTGATCAGTGGTGAGATTGCTCTGCTATGGAGAGGGAACGACTGTCATTTGATCACTGGTGAGATTGCTCTGCTATGGAGAGGGAGACTGTCAGTTGATCACTGGTGAGATGGCTCTGCTATGGAGAAGGAGACTGTCATTTGATCACTGGTGATATTGCTCTGCTATGGAGAGGGAGACTGTCATTTGATCACTGGTGAGATTGCTCTGCTATGGAGTGGGAGACTGTCATTTGATTACTGGTGAGATTGCTCTGCTTTGGAGAGGGAACGACTGTCATTTGATCACTGGTGAAATTGCTCTGCTATGGAAAGGGAGACTGTAATTTGATCACTGGTGAGATTGCTCTGCTATGGAGAGGGAAAGACTGTCATTTGTCACTGGTGAGATTACTCTGCTATGGAGAGGGAAAGACTGTCATTTGATCACTGGTGAGATTGCTCTGCTATGGAGACGGAAAGACTGTCATCTGATCGCTGGTGAGATTGCTCTGCTATGGAGAGGGAGACTGTCATTTGATTACTGGTGAGATTGCTTTGCTATGGAGAGGGAAAGACTGTCATTTGATCACTGGTGAGATTGCTCTGCTATGGAGAGGGAAAGACTGTCATTTTATCACTGGTGAGATTGCTCTGCTATGGAGAGGGAGACTGTCATTTGATCACTGGTGAGATTGCTCTGCTCTGGAGAGGGAAAGACTGTTATTTGATGACTGGTGAGATTGCTCTGCTATGGAGAGGGAACGACTGTAATTTGATCACTGGTGAGATTGCTCTGCTATGGAGAGGGAGACTGTCATTTGATCACTGGTGAGATTGCTCTGCTATGGAGAGGGAGACTGCCATTTCATCACTGGTGAGATTGCTCTGCTATGGAGAGGGAGACTGTCATTTGATCACTGGTGAGATTGCTCCGCTATGGAGAGGGAGACTGTTATTTGATCACTGGTGAGAATTCTCTGCTATGGAGAGGGAAAGACTGTCATTTGGTCACTGTCACGATTGCTCTGCTATGGAGAGGGAGACTGTCATGTGATCACTGGTGAGATTGCTCTGCTATGGAGAGGGAGACTGTCATTTCATCACTGGTGAGATTGCTCTTCTAAGGAGAGGGAAAGCCTGTCATTTGATCACTGCTGAGATTGCTCTGCTATGGAGAGGGAGACTGTCATTCGATCACTGGTGAGATTGCTCTGCTATGGAGCAGGAGACTGTCCTTTGATCACTGGTGAGATTGATCTGCTGTGGAGAGGGAAAGACTGTCATTTGATCACTGGTGAGATTGCTCTGCTATGGAGAGGGAGACAGTAATTTGATCACTGGTGAGATTGCTCTGCTATGGAGAGGGAAATACTGTCATTTGGTCACTGTTGAGATTGTTCTGCTATGGAGAGGGAGACTGTCATTTGATCACTGGTGAGATTGCTCTGCCACGGAGCGGTAGACTGTCATTTGATCACTGGTGAGATTACTCTGCTATGGAGAGGGAAAGACTGTCATTTGATCACTGGTGAGATTGCTCCGCTATGGAGAGGGAAAGACTGTCATCTGATCGCTGGTGAGTTTGCTCTGCTATGGAGAGGGAGACTGTCATTTGATCACTGGTGAGATTGCTCTGCTATGGAGAGGGAGACTGTCAGTTGATCACTGGTGAGATTGCTCTGCTATGGAGAAGGAGACTGTCATTTGATCACTGGTGATATTGCTCTGCTATGGAGAGGGAGACTGTCATTTGATCACTGGTGTGATTGCTCTGCTATGGAGTGGGAGACTGTCATTTGATTACTGGTGAGATTGCTCTGCTTTGGAGAGGGAACGACTGTCATTTGATCACTGGTGAAATTGCTCTGCTATGGAAAGGGAGACTGTCATTTGATCACTGGTGAGATTGCTCTGCTATGGAGAGGGAAAGACTGTCATTTGTCACTGGTGAGATTACTCTGCGATGGAGAGGGAAAGACTGTCATTTGATCACTGGTGAGATTGCTCTGCTATGGAGACGGAAAGACTGTCATCTGATCGCTGGTGAGATTGCTCTGCTATGGAGAGGGAGACTGTCATTTGATTACTGGTGAGATTGATTTGCTATGGAGAGGGAAAGACTGTCATTTGATCACTGGTGAGATTGCTCTGCTATGGAGAGGGAAAGACTGTCATTTTATCACTGGTGAGATTGCTCTGCTATGGAGAGGGAGACTGTCATTTGATCACTGGTGAGATTGCTCTGCTCTGGAGAGGGAAAGACTGTTATTTGATGACTGGTGAGATTGCTCTGCTATGGAGAGGGAACGACTGTCATTTGATCACTGGTGAGCTTGCTCTGCTATGGAGAGGAAGACTGTCAGTTGATGACTGGTGAGGTTGCTCTGCTATGGAGTGGGAGACTGTCATTTGATTACTGGTGAGATTGCTCTGCTTTGGAGAGGGAACGACTGTCATTTGATCACTGGTGAAATTGCTCTGCTATGGAGAGGGAGACTGCCATTTCATCACTGGTGAGATTGCTCTGCTATGGAGAGGGAGACTGTCATTTGATCACTGGTGAGATTGCTCTGCTATGGAGAGGGAGACTGTCATTTGATCACTGGTGAGAATTCTCTGCTATGGAGAGGGAAAGACTGTCATTTGGTCACTGTTACGATTGCTCTGCTATGGAGAGGGAGACTGTCATTTGATCACTGGTGAGATTGCTCTGCTATGGAGAGGGAGACTGTCATTTCATCACTGGTGAGATTGCTCTTCTAAGGAGAGGGAAAGCCTGTCATTTGATCACTGCTGAGATTGCTCTGCTATGGAGAGGGAGACTGTCATTCGATCACTGGTGAGATTGCTCTGCTATGGAGCAAGAGACTGTCCTTTGATCACTGGTGAGATTGATCTGCTGTGGAGAGGGAAAGACTGTCATTTGATCACTGGTGAGATTGCTCTGCTATGGAGAGGGAGACAGTAATTTGATCACTGGTGAGATTGCTCTGCCATGGAGAGGGAAAGACTGTCATTTGGTCACTGTTGAGATTGTTCTGCTATGGAGAGGGAGACTGTCATTTGATCACTGGTGAGATTGCTCTGCCACGGAGCGGGAGACTGTCATTTGATCACTGGTGAGATTATTCTGCTATGGAGAGGGAAAGACTGTCACTTGATCACTGGTGAGATTGCTCCGCTATGGAGAGGGAAAGACTGTCATCTGATCGCTGGTGAGTTTGCTCTGCTATGGAGAGGGAGACTGTCATTTGATTACTGGTGAGATTGCTTTGCTATGGAGAGGGAAAGACTGTCATTTGATCACTGGTGAGATTGCTCTGCTATAGAGAGGGAAACTGTCAGTTGATCACTGGTGAGATTGCTCTGCTATGGAGAAGGAGACTGTCATTTGATCACTGGTGATATTGCTCTGCTATGGAGAGGGAGACTGACATTTGATTACTGGTGTGATTGCTCTGCTATGGAGTGGGAGTCTGTCATTTGATTACTGGTGAGATTGCTCTGCTTTGGAGAGGGAACGACTGTCATTTGATCACTGGTGAAATTGCTCCGCTATGGAAAGGGAGACTGTCATTTGATCACTGGTGAGATTGCTCTGCTATGGAGAGGGAAAGACTGTCATTTGTCACTGGTGAGATTACACTGCTATGGAGAGGGAAAGACTGTCATTTGATCACTGGTGAGATTGCTCTGCTATGGAGACGGAAAGACTGTCATCTGATCGCTGGTGAGATTGCTCTGCTATGGAGAGGGAGACTGTCATTTGATTACTGGTGAGATTGATTTGCTATGGAGAGGGAAAGACTGTCATTTGATCACTGGTGAGATTGCTCTGCTATGGAGAGGGAAAGACTGTCATTTTATCACTGGTGAGATTGCTCTGCTATGGAGAGGGAGACTGTCATTTGATCACTGGTGAGATTGCTCTGCTCTGGAGAGGGAAAGACTGTTATTTGATGACTGGTGAGATTGCTCTGCTATGGAGAGGGAACGACTGTCATTTGATCACTGGTGAGCTTGCTCTGCTATGGAGAGGAAGACTGTGATTTGATCACTGGTAAGATTGCTCTGCTATGGAGAGGGAAAGACTGTCATTTGATCACTGGTGAGATTACTCTGCTATGGAGAGGGAGACTGTCATTTGATCACTGGTGAGATTGCTCTGCTATGGAGAGGGAGACTGCCATTTCATCACTGGTGAGATTGCTCTGCTATGGAGAGGGAGACTGTCATTTGATCACTGGTGAGATTGCTCTGCTATGGAGAGGGAGACTGTCATTTGATCACTGGTGAGAATTCTCTGCTATGGAGAGGGAAAGACCGTCATTTGGTCACTGTTACGATTGCTCTGCTATGGAGAGGGAGACTGTCATTTGATCACTGGTGAGATTGCTCTGCTATGGAGAGGGAGACGGTCATTTCATCACTGGTGAGATTGCTCTTCTAAGGAGAGGGAAAGCCTGTCATTTGATAACTGGTGAGATTGCTCTGCTATGGAGAGGGAGACTGTCATTCGATCACTGGTGAGATTGCTCTGCTATGGAGCGGGAGGCTGTCCTTTGATCACTGGTGAGATTGATCTGCTATGGAGAGGGAAAGACTGTCATTTGATCACTGGTGAGATTGCTCTGCTATGGAGAGGGAGACGGTAATTTGATCACTGGTGAGATTGCTCTGCTATGGAGAGGGAAAGACTGTCATTTGGTCACTGTTGAGATTGTTCTGCTATGGAGAGGGAGACTGTCATTTGATCACTGGTGAGATTGCTCTGCCACGGAGCGGGAGACTGTCATTTGATCACTGGTGAGATTGCTCTGCTATGGAGAGGGAGACTGTCATTTCATCTCTGGTGAGATTGCTCTGCTATGGAGAGGGAAAGCCTGTCATTTCATCACTGGTGAGATTGCTCTGCTATGGAGAGGGAGACTGTCATTTGATTACTGGTGAGATTGCTCTGCTATGGAGAGGGAGATTGCCATTTGCTCACTGGTGAGATTGCTCTGTTATGGAGAGGGAAAGACTGTCATTTGTCACTGGTGAGATTACTCTGCTATGGAGAGGGAGACTGTCATTTGATTACTGGTGAGATTGCTTTGCTATGGAGAGGGAAAGACTGTCATTTGATCACTGGTGAGATTGCTCTGCTATGGAGAGGGAAAGCCTGTCATTTTATCACTTGTGAGATTGCTCTGCTATGCAGAGGGAGACTGTCATTTGATCACTGGTGAGATTGCTCTGCTCTGGAGAGGGAAAGACTGTTATTTGATAGACTGGTGAGATTGCTCTGCTAAGGAGAGGGAACGACTGTCATTTGATCACTGGTGAGCTTCCTCTGCTATGGAGAGGGAGACTGTCATTTGATCACTGCTAAGATTTCTCTGCTATGGAGAGGGAAAGACTGTCATTTGATCACTGGTGAGATTACTCTGCTATGGAGAGGGAGACTATCATTTGATCACTGGTGAGATTGCTCTGCTATGGAGAGGGAATGACTGTCATTTGATCACTGGTGAGATTGCTCTGCTATGGAGAGGGAGACTGTCATTTGATCACTGGTGAGATTGCTCTGCTATGGAGAGGAAGACTGCCATTTCATCACTGGTGAGATTGCTCTGCTATGGAGAGGGAGACTGTCATTTCATCACTGGTGAGATTGCTCTGCTATGGAGAGGGAGACTGTCATTTCATCACTGGTGAGATTGCTCTGCTCAGGAGAGGGAAAGCTTGTCATTTGATCACTGGTGAGATTGCTCTACTATGGAGAGGGAGACTGTCATTCGATCACTGGTGAGATTGCTCTGCTATGGAGCGGGAGACTGTCCTTTGATCACTGGTGAGATTGATCTGCTATGGAGAGGGAAAGACTGTGATTTGATCACTGGTGAGGTTGCTCTGCTATGGAGAGGGAAAGACTGTTATTTGATGACTGGTGAGATTGCTCTGCTATGGAGAGGGAACGACTGTCATTTGATCCCTGGTGAGCTTGCTCTGCTATGGAGAGGAAGACAGTGATTTGATCACTGGTAAGATTGCTCTGCTATGGAGAGGGAAAGGCTGTCATTTGATCACTGGTGAGATTACTCTGCTATGTAGAGGGAGACTGTCATTTGATCACTGGTGAGATTGCTCTGCTATGGAGAGGGAACGACTGTCATTTGATCACTGGTGAGATTGCTCTGCTATGGAGAGGGAGACTGTCATTTGATCACTGGTGAGATTGCTCTGCTATGGAGAGGGAGACTGCCATTTCATCACTGGTGAGATTGCTCTGCTATGGAGCGGGAGACTGTCCTTAGATCACTGGTGAGATTGATCTGCTATGGAGAGGGAAAGACTGTAATTTGATCACTGGTGAGATTGCTCTGCTATGCAGAGGGAGACGGTAATTTGATCACTGGTTAGATTGCTTTGCTATGGAGAGGGAAAGACTGTCATTTGTTCACTGTTGAGATTGTTCTGCTATGGAGAGGAAGACTGTCATTTGATCACTGGTGAGATTGCTCTGCCACAGAGCGGGAGACTGTCATTTGATCACTAGTGAGATTGCTCTGCTATGGAGAAGGAGACTGTCATTTGATCACTAGTGAGATTGCTCTGCTATGGAGCGGGAGACTGTCATTTGATCACTCATGAGATTGCTCTGCTTTGGAGAGGGAAAGAATGTCATTTGATCACTGGTGAGATTGCTCTGCTATGGAGAGGGAGACTGTCATTTGATCACTGGTGAGATTGCTCTGCTATGGAGAGGGAGACTGTCATTTCATCACTGGTGAGATTGCTCTGCTATGGAGAGGGAAAGCCTGTCATTTGATCACTGGTGAGATTGCTCTGCTATGGAGAGGGAGACTGTCATTTGATCACTGGTGAGATTGCTCTGTTATGGAGAGGAAAAGACTGTCATTTGATCACTGGTGAGATTGCTCTGCTATGGAGAGGGAGACTGTCATTTGATCACTGGTGAGATTGCTCTGCTATGGAGAGGGAGACTGTCATTTGATCACTGGTGAGATTGCTCTGCTATGGAGAGGGAAAGACTGTCATTTAGTCACTGGTGAGATTGCTCTCCTATGGAGAGGGAGACTGTCATTTGATCACTGGTGAGATTGCTCTGCTATGGAGAGGGAGACTGTCATTTGATCACTGGTGAGATTGCTCTGCTATGGAGAGGGAGACTGTCATTTGATCACTGGTGAGATTGCTCTGCTATGGAGTGGGAGACTGTCATTTGATCATTGGTGAGATTGTTCTCCGTTGGAGAGGGAATGACTGTTATTTGATCACTGGTGAGATTGCTCTGCTATGGAGAGGGAGACTGTCATTTGTTCACTGGTGAGATTGCTCTGCTATGGAGAGGGAAAGACTGTCATTTGATCACTGGTGAGATTACTCAGCTATGGAGAGGGAAAGACTGTCATTTGATCACTGGTGAGATCGCTCTGCTATGGAGAGGGAAAGACTGTCATCTGATCGCTGGTGAGATCGCTCTGCTATGGAGAGG
Source organism: Mobula birostris (assembly GCF_030028105.1). NCBI lineage: Eukaryota > Metazoa > Chordata > Chondrichthyes > Myliobatiformes > Myliobatidae > Mobula > Mobula birostris. Next base: position 13,401 of record NW_027277734.1, read on the forward strand.
GAAATGCTGTCATTTGATGACTGGTGAGATTGCTCTGCTATGGAGAGAAAGACTGTCATTTGATCACTGGTGAGATTGATCTGCAATGGAGAGGGAAAGACTGTCATTTGATCACTGGTGAGATTGCTCTGCTATGGAGAGTGAGCGACTGTGAATTGATCACTGGTGAAATTGCTCTGCGATGGAGAGGAAGACTGTCATTTGATCACTGGTGAAATTGCTCTGCTATGGAGAGGGAAAGACTGTCATATGATCACTGGTGAGATTAATCTGCTATGGAGAGGGAACGACTGTCATTTGATCACTGGTGAGATGGCTCTGCTATAGAGAGGGAGACTGTCATTTGATCACTGGTGAGATTGCTCTGCTATGGAGAGGGAGACGGTAATTTGATCACTGGTGAGATTGCTCTGCTATGGAGAGGGAAAGACTGTCATTTGGTCACTGTTGAGAATATTCTGCTATGGAGAGGGAGACTGTCATTTGATCACTGGTGAGATTGCTCGGCCACGCAGCGGGAGACTGTCATTTGATCACTGGTGAGATTACTCTGCTATGGAGAGGCAAAGACTGTCATTTGATCACTGGTGAGATTGCTCTGCTATGGAGAGGGAAAGACTGTCATCTGATCGCTGGTGAGATTGCTCTGCTATGGAGAGGGAGACTGTCATTTGATCACTGCTGAGATTGCTCTGCTCTTGAGAGGGAAAGAGTGTTATTTGATGACTGGTGAGATTGCTCTGCTATGGAGAGGGAACGACTGTCATTTGATCACTGGTGACCTTGCTCTGCTATGGAGAGGGAGACTGTCATTTGATCGCTGGTGAGATTGCTCTGCTCTGGAGAGGGAAAGACTGTTATTTGATGACTGGTGAGATTGCTCTGCTATGGAGAGGGAACGACTGTCATTTGATCCCTGGTGAGCTTGCTCTGCTATGGAGAGGAAGACTGTGATTTGATCACTGGTAAGATTGCTCTGCTATGGAGAGGGAAAGGCTGTCATTTGATCACTGGTGAGATTACTCTGCTATGTAGAGGGAGACTGTCATTTGATCACTGGTGAGATTGCTCTGCTATGGAGAGGGAACGACTGCCATTTGATCACTGGTGAGATTGCTCTGCTATGGAGAGGGAGACTGTCATTTGATCATTGGTGAGATTGCTCTGCTATGGAGAGGGAGACTGCCATTTCATCACTGGTGAGATTGCTCTGCTATGGAGCGGGAGACTGTTCTTTGATCACTGGTGAGATTGATCTGCTATGGAGAGGGAAATACTGTAATTTGATCACAGGTGAGATTGCTCTGCTATGCAGAGGTAGACGGTAATTTGATCACTGGTTAGATTGCTCTGCTATGGAGAGGGAAAGACTGTCATTTGGTCACTGTTGAGATTGTTCTGCTATGGAGTGGGAGACTGTCATTTGATCACTGGTGAGATTGCTCTGCCACGGAGCGGGAGACAGTTATTTGATCACTGGTGAGATTGCTCTGCTATGGAGAAGGAGACTGTCATTTGATCACTAGTGAGATTGCACTGCTATGGAGCGGGAGACTGTCATTTGATCACTCGTGAGATTGCTCTGCTTTGGAGAGGGAAAGAATGTCATTTGATCACTGGTGAGATTGCTCTGCTATGGAGAGGGAGACTGTCATTTGATCACTGGTGAGATTGCTCTGTTATGGAGAGGGAGACTGTCATTTCATCACTGGTGAGATTGCTCTGCTATGGAGAGGGAAAGCCTGTCATTTGATCACTGGTGAGATTGCTCTGCTATGGAGAGGGAGACTGTCATTTGATCACTGGTGAGATTGCTCTGTTATGGAGAGGGAAAGACTGTCATTTGATCACTGGTGAGATTGCTCTGCTATGGAGAGGGAGACTGTCATTTGATCACTGGTGAGATTGCTCTGCTATGGAGAGGGAGACTGTCATTTGATCACTGGTGAGATTGCTCTGCTATGGAGAGGGAAAGACTGTCATTTAGTCACTGGTGAGATTGCTCTCCTATGGAGAGGGAGACTGTCATTTGATCCCTGGTGAGATTGCTCTGCTATGGAGAGGGAGACTGGCATTTGATCACTGGTGAGATTGCTCTGCTATGGCGAGGGAGACTGTCATTTGATCACTGGTGAGATTGCTCTGCTATGGAGTGGGAGACTGTCATTTGATCACTGGTGAGATTGCTCTCCGTTGGAGAGGGAATGACTGTCATTCGATCACTGGTGAGATTGCTCTGCTATGGAGCGGGAGGCTGTCCTTTGATCACTGGTGAGATTGATCTGCTATGGAGAGGGAAAGACTGTCATTTGATCACTGGTGAGATTGCTCTGCTATGGAGAGGGAGACGGTAATTTGATCACTGGTGAGATTGCTCTGCTATGGAGAGGGAAAGACTGTCATTTGGTCACTGTTGAGATTGTTCTGCTATGGAGAGGGAGACTGTCATTTGATCACTGGTGAGATTGCTCTGCCACGGAGCGGGAGACTGTCATTTGATCACTGGTGAGATTGCTCTGCTATGGAGAGGGAGACTGTCATTTCATCTCTGGTGAGATTGCTCTGCTATGGAGAGGGAAAGCCTGTCATTTCATCACTGGTGAGATTGCTCTGCTATGGAGAGGGAGACTGTCATTTGATTACTGGTGAGATTGCTCTGCTATGGAGAGGGAGATTGCCATTTGCTCACTGGTGAGATTGCTCTGTTATGGAGAGGGAAAGACTGTCATTTGTCACTGGTGAGATTACTCTGCTATGGAGAGGGAGACTGTCATTTGATTACTGGTGAGATTGCTTTGCTATGGAGAGGGAAAGACTGTCATTTGATCACTGGTGAGATTGCTCTGCTATGGAGAGGGAAAGCCTGTCATTTTATCACTTGTGAGATTGCTCTGCTATGCAGAGGGAGACTGTCATTTGATCACTGGTGAGATTGCTCTGCTCTGGAGAGGGAAAGACTGTTATTTGATAGACTGGTGAGATTGCTCTGCTAAGGAGAGGGAACGACTGTCATTTGATCACTGGTGAGCTTCCTCTGCTATGGAGAGGGAGACTGTCATTTGATCACTGCTAAGATTTCTCTGCTATGGAGAGGGAAAGACTGTCATTTGATCACTGGTGAGATTACTCTGCTATGGAGAGGGAGACTATCATTTGATCACTGGTGAGATTGCTCTGCTATGGAGAGGGAATGACTGTCATTTGATCACTGGTGAGATTGCTCTGCTATGGAGAGGGAGACTGTCATTTGATCACTGGTGAGATTGCTCTGCTATGGAGAGGAAGACTGCCATTTCATCACTGGTGAGATTGCTCTGCTATGGAGAGGGAGACTGTCATTTCATCACTGGTGAGATTGCTCTGCTATGGAGAGGGAGACTGTCATTTCATCACTGGTGAGATTGCTCTGCTCAGGAGAGGGAAAGCTTGTCATTTGATCACTGGTGAGATTGCTCTACTATGGAGAGGGAGACTGTCATTCGATCACTGGTGAGATTGCTCTGCTATGGAGCGGGAGACTGTCCTTTGATCACTGGTGAGATTGATCTGCTATGGAGAGGGAAAGACTGTAATTTGATCACTGGTGAGGTTGCTCTGCTATGGAGAGGGAAAGACTGTTATTTGATGACTGGTGAGATTGCTCTGCTATGGAGAGGGAACGACTGTCATTTGATCCCTGGTGAGCTTGCTCTGCTATGGAGAGGAAGACAGTGATTTGATCACTGGTAAGATTGCTCTGCTATGGAGAGGGAAAGGCTGTCATTTGATCACTGGTGAGATTACTCTGCTATGTAGAGGGAGACTGTCATTTGATCACTGGTGAGATTGCTCTGCTATGGAGAGGGAACGACTGTCATTTGATCACTGGTGAGATTGCTCTGCTATGGAGAGGGAGACTGTCATTTGATCACTGGTGAGATTGCTCTGCTATGGAGAGGGAGACTGCCATTTCATCACTGGTGAGATTGCTCTGCTATGGAGCGGGAGACTGTCCTTTGATCACTGGTGAGATTGATCTGCTATGGAGAGGGAAAGACTGTAATTTGATCACTGGTGAGATTGCTCTGCTATGCAGAGGGAGACGGTAATTTGATCACTGGTTAGATTGCTTTGCTATGGAGAGGGAAAGACTGTCATTTGTTCACTGTTGAGATTGTTCTGCTATGGAGAGGGAGACTGTCATTTGATCACTGGTGAGATTGCTCTGCCACAGAGCGGGAGACTGTCATTTGATCACTGGTGAGATTGCTCTGCTATGGAGAAGGAGACTGTCATTTGATCACTAGTGAGATTGCTCTGCTATGGAGCGGGAGACTGTCATTTGATCACTCGTGAGATTGCTCTGCTTTGGAGAGGGAAAGAATGTCATTTGATCACTGGTGAGATTGCTCTGCTATGGAGAGGGAGACTGTCATTTGATCACTGGTGAGATTGCTCTGCTATGGAGAGGGAGACTGTCATTTCATCACTGGTGAGATTGCTCTGCTATGGAGAGGGAAAGCCTGTCATTTGATCACTGGTGAGATTGCTCTGCTATGGAGAGGGAGACTGTCATTTGATCACTGGTGAGATTGCTCTGCTATGGAGAGGGAAAGACTGTCATTTAGTCACTGGTGAGATTGCTCTCCTATGGAGAGGGAGACTGTCATTTGATCACTGGTGAGATTGCTCTGCTATGGAGAGGGAGACTGTCATTTGATCACTGGTGAGATTGCTCTGCTATGGAGAGGGAGACTGTCATTTGATCACTGGTGAGATTGCTCTGCTATGGAGTGGGAGACTGTCATTTGATCATTGGTGAGATTGTTCTCCGTTGGAGAGGGAATGACTGTTATTTGATCACTGGTGAGATTGCTCTGCTATGGAGAGGGAGACTGTCATTTGTTCACTGGTGAGATTGCTCTGCTATGGAGAGGGAAAGACTGTCATTTGATCACTGGTGAGATTACTCAGCTATGGAGAGGGAAAGACTGTCATTTGATCACTGGTGAGATCGCTCTGCTATGGAGAGGGAAAGACTGTCATCTGATCGCTGGTGAGATCGCTCTGCTATGGAGAGGGAAATGCTGTCATTTGATGACTGGTGAGATTGCTCTGCTATGGAGAGAAAGACTGTCATTTGATCACTGGTGAGATTGATCTGCAATGGAGAGGGAAAGACTGTCATTTGATCACTGGTGAGATTGCTCTGCTATGGAGAGTGAGCGACTGTGAATTGATCACTGGTGAAATTGCTCTGCGATGGAGAGGAAGACTGTCATTTGATCACTGGTGAAATTGCTCTGCTATGGAGAGGGAAAGACTGTCATATGATCACTGGTGAGATTAATCTGCTATGGAGAGGGAACGACTGTCATTTGATCACTGGTGAGATGGCTCTGCTATAGAGAGGGAGACTGTCATTTGATCACTGGTGAGATTGCTCTGCTATGGAGAGGGAGACGGTAATTTGATCACTGGTGAGATTGCTCTGCTATGGAGAGGGAAAGACTGTCATTTGGTCACTGTTGAGAATATTCTGCTATGGAGAGGGAGACTGTCATTTGATCACTGGTGAGATTGCTCGGCCACGCAGCGGGAGACTGTCATTTGATCACTGGTGAGATTACTCTGCTATGGAGAGGCAAAGACTGTCATTTGATCACTGGTGAGATTGCTCTGCTATGGAGAGGGAAAGACTGTCATCTGATCGCTGGTGAGATTGCTCTGCTATGGAGAGGGAGACTGTCATTTGATCACTGCTGAGATTGCTCGGCTCTTGAGAGGGAAAGAGTGTTATTTGATGACTGGTGAGATTGCTCTGCTATGGAGAGGGAACGACTGTCATTTGATCACTGGTGACCTTGCTCTGCTATGGAGAGGGAGACTGTCATTTGATCGCTGGTGAGATTGCTCTGCTCTGGAGAGGGAAAGACTGTTATTTGATGACTGGTGAGATTGCTCTGCTATGGAGAGGGAACGACTGTCATTTGATCCCTGGTGAGCTTGCTCTGCTATGGAGAGGAAGACTGTGATTTGATCACTGGTAAGATTGCTCTGCTATGGAGAGGGAAAGGCTGTCATTTGATCACTGGTGAGATTACTCTGCTATGTAGAGGGAGACTGTCATTTGATCACTGGTGAGATTGCTCTGCTATGGAGAGGGAACGACTGCCATTTGATCACTGGTGAGATTGCTCTGCTATGGAGAGGGAGACTGTCATTTGATCACTGGTGAGATTGCTCTGCTATGGAGAGGGAGACTGCCATTTCATCACTGGTGAGATTGCTCTGCTATGGAGCGGGAGACTGTTCTTTGATCACTGGTGAGATTGATCTGCTATGGAGAGGGAAATACTGTAATTTGATCACAGGTGAGATTGCTCTGCTATGCAGAGGTAGACGGTAATTTGATCACTGGTTAGATTGCTCTGCTATGGAGAGGGAAAGACTGTCATTTGGTCACTGTTGAGATTGTTCTGCTATGGAGTGGGAGACTGTCATTTGATCACTGGTGAGATTGCTCTGCCACGGAGCGGGAGACAGTTATTTGATCACTGGTGAGATTGCTCTGCTATGGAGAAGGAGACTGTCATTTGATCACTAGTGAGATTGCACTGCTATGGAGCGGGAGACTGTCATTTGATCACTCGTGAGATTGCTCTGCTTTGGAGAGGGAAAGAATGTCATTTGATCACTGGTGAGATTGCTCTGCTATGGAGAGGGAGACTGTCATTTGATCACTGGTGAGATTGCTCTGTTATGGAGAGGGAGACTGTCATTTCATCACTGGTGAGATTGCTCTGCTATGGAGAGGGAAAGCCTGTCATTTGATCACTGGTGAGATTGCTCTGCTATGGAGAGGGAGACTGTCATTTGATCACTGGTGAGATTGCTCTGTTATGGAGAGGGAAAGACTGTCATTTGATCACTGGTGAGATTGCTCTGCTATGGAGAGGGAGACTGTCATTTGATCACTGGTGAGATTGCTCTGCTATGGAGAGGGAGACTGTCATTTGATCACTGGTGAGATTGCTCTGCTATGGAGAGGGAAAGACTGTCATTTAGTCACTGGTGAGATTGCTCTCCTATGGAGAGGGAGACTGTCATTTGATCCCTGGTGAGATTGCTCTGCTATGGAGAGGGAGACTGGCATTTGATCACTGGTGAGATTGCTCTGCTATGGCGAGGGAGACTGTCATTTGATCACTGGTGAGATTGCTCTGCTATGGAGTGGGAGACTGTCATTTGATCACTGGTGAGATTGCTCTCCGTTGGAGAGGGAATGACTGTCATTTGATCACTGGTGAGATTGCTCTGCTATGGAGAGGGAGACTGTCATTTGTTCACTGGTGAGATTGCTCTGCTATGGAGAGGGAAAGACTGTCATTTGATCACTGGTGAGATTACTCAGCTATGGAGAGGGAAAGACTGTCATTTGATCACTGGTGAGATCGCTCTGCTATGGAGAGGGAAAGACTGTCATCTGATCGCTGGTGAGATTGCTCTGCTATGGAGAGGGAAATGCTGTCATTTGATCACTGGTGAGATTGCTCTGCTATGGAGAGAAACATTGTCATTTGATCACTGGTGAGATTGATCTGCAATGGAGAGGGAAAGACTGTCATTTGATCACTGGTGAGATTGCTCTGCTATGTAGAGGGAACGACTGTCATTTGATCACTGGTGAGATTGCTCTGCTATGGAGAGGGAAAGATTGTCATTTGATCACTGGTGAGATTGCTCTGCTATGGAGAGGGAACGACTGTCATTTGATCACTGGTGAGATTGCTCTGCTATGGAGAGGGAGACTGTCATTTGATCACTGGTGAGATTGCTCTGCTATGGAGAGGGAGACTGCCATTTCATCACTGGTGAGATTGCTCTGCTATGGAGCGGGAGACTGTCCTTTGATCACTGGTGAGATTGATCTGCTATGGAGAGGGAAAGACTGTAATTTGATCACTGGTGAGATTGCTCTGCTATGGAGAGGGAGACTGTCATTTGATCACTGGTGAGATTGCTCTGCCACAGAGCGGGAGACTGTCATTTGATCACTGGTGAGATTGCTCTGCTATGGAGAAGGAGACTGTCATTTGATCACTAGTGAGATTGCTCTGCTATGGAGCGGGAGACTGTCATTTGATCACTCGTGAGATTGCTCTGCTTTGGAGAGGGAAAGAATGTCATTTGATCACTGGTGAGATTGCTCTGCTATGGAGAGGGAGACTGTCATTTGATCACTGGTGAGATTGCTCTGCTATGGAGAGGGAGACTGTCATTTCATCACTGGTGAGATTGCTCTGCTATGGAGAGGGAAAGCCTGTCATTTGATCACTGGTGAGATTGCTCTGCTATGGAGAGGGAGACTGTCATTTGATCACTGGTGAGATTGCTCTGTTATGGAGAGGAAAAGACTGTCATATGATCACTGGTGAGATTGCTCTGCTATGGAGAGGGAGACTGTCATTTGATCACTGGTGAGATTGCTCTGCTATGGAGAGGGAGACTGTCATTTGATCACTGGTGAGATTGCTCTGCTATGGAGAGGGAAAGACTGTCATTTAGTCACTGGTGAGATTGCTCTCCTATGGAGAGGGAGACTGTCATTTGATCACTGGTGAGATTGCTCTGCTATGGAGAGGGAGACTGTCATTTGATCACTGGTGAGATTGCTCTGCTATGGAGAGGGAGACTGTCATTTGATCACTGGTGAGATTGCTCTGCTATGGAGTGGGAGACTGTCATTTGATCATTGGTGAGATTGTTCTCCGTTGGAGAGGGAATGACTGTTATTTGATCACTGGTGAGATTGCTCTGCTATGGAGAGGGAGACTGTCATTTGTTCACTGGTGAGATTGCTCTGCTATGGAGAGGGAAAGACTGTCATTTGATCACTGGTGAGATTACTCAGCTATGGAGAGGGAAAGACTGTCATTTGATCACTGGTGAGATCGCTCTGCTATGGAGAGGGAAAGACTGTCATTTGATCACTGGTGAGATCGCTCTGCAATGGAGAGGGAAAGACTGTCATTTGATCACTGGTGAGATTGCTCTGCTATGGAGAGTGAGCGACTGTGAATTGATCACTGGTGAAATTGCTCTGCGATGGAGAGGAAGACTGTCATTTGATCACTGGTGAGATTGCTCTGCTATGGAGAGGGAAAGACTGTCATATGATCACTGGTGAGATTAATCTGCTATGGAGAGGGAACGACTGTCATTTGATCACTGGTGAGATGGCTCTGCTATAGAGAGGGAGACTGTCATTTGATCACTGGTGAGATTGCTCTGCTATGGAGAGGGAGACGGTAATTTGATCACTGGTGAGATTGCTCTGCTATGGAGAGGGAAAGACTGTCATTTGATCACTGGTGAGATTGCTCTGCTATGGAGAGGGAGACGGTAATTTGATCACTGGTGAGATTGCTCTGCTATGGAGAGGGAAAGACTGTCATTTGATCACTGGTGAGATTGCTCGGCCACGCAGCGGGAGACTGTCATTTGATCACTGGTGAGATTACTCTGCTATGGAGAGGCAAAGACTGTCATTTGATCACTGGTGAGATTGCTCTGCTATGGAGAGGGAAAGACTGTCATCTGATCGCTGGTGAGATTGCTCTGCTATGGAGAGGGAGACTGTCATTTGATCACTGCTGAGATTGCTCTGCTCTTGAGAGGGAAAGAGTGTTATTTGATGACTGGTGAGATTGCTCTGCTATGGAGAGGGAACGACTGTCATTTGATCACTGGTGACCTTGCTCTGCTATGGAGAGGGAGACTGTCATTTGATCGCTGGTGAGATTGCTCTGCTCTGGAGAGGGAAAGACTGTTATTTGATGACTGGTGAGATTGCTCTGCTATGGAGAGGGAACGACTGTCATTTGATCCCTGGTGAGCTTGCTCTGCTATGGAGAGGAAGACTGTGATTTGATCACTGGTAAGATTGCTCTGCTATGGAGAGGGAAAGGCTGTCATTTGATCACTGGTGAGATTACTCTGCTATGTAGAGGGAGACTGTCATTTGATCACTGGTGAGATTGCTCTGCTATGGAGAGGAAACGACTGCCATTTGATCACTGGTGAGATTGCTCTGCTATGGAGAGGGAGACTGTCATTTGATCACTGGTGAGATTGCTCTGCTATGGAGAGGGAGACTGCCATTTCATCACTGGTGAGATTGCTCTGCTATGGAGCGGGAGACTGTTCTTTGATCACTGGTGAGATTGATCTGCTATGGAGAGGGAAATACTGTAATTTGATCACAGGTGAGATTGCTCTGCTATGCAGAGGTAGACGGTAATTTGATCACTGGTTAGATTGCTCTGCTATGGAGAGGGAAAGACTGTCATTTGGTCACTGTTGAGATTGTTCTGCTATGGAGTGGGAGACTGTCATTTGATCACTGGTGAGATTGCTCTGCCACGGAGCGGGAGACAGTTATTTGATCACTGGTGAGATTGCTCTGCTATGGAGAAGGAGACTGTCATTTGATCACTAGTGAGATTGCACTGCTATGGAGCGGGAGACTGTCATTTGATCACTCGTGAGATTGCTCTGCTTTGGAGAGGAAAGAATGTCATTTGATCACTGGTGAGATTGCTCTGCTATGGAGAGGGAGGACTGTCCATTTGATCACTGGTGAGATTGCTCTGTTATGGAGAGGGAGACTGTCATTTCGTCACTGGTGAGATTGCTCTGCTATGGAGAGGGAAAGCCTGTCATTTGATCACTGGTGAGATTGCTCTGCTATGGAGAGGGAGACTGTCATTTGATCACTGGTGAGATGCTCTGTTATGGAGAGGGAAAGACTGTCATTTGATCACTGGTGAGATTGCTCTGCTATGGAGAGGGAGACTGTCATTTGATCACTGGTGAGATTGCTCTGCTATGGAGAGGGAGGACTGTCATTTGATCACTGGTGAGATTGCTCTGCTATGGAGAGGGAAAGACTGTCATTTAGTCACTGGTGAGATTGCTCTCCTATGGAGAGGGAGACTGTCATTTGATCCCTGGTGAGATTGCTCTGCTATGGAGAGGGAGACTGGCATTTGATCACTGGTGAGATTGCTCTGCTGATGGCGGAGGGAGCCTGTCATTTGATCACTGGTGAGATTGCTCTGCTATGGAGTGGGAGACTGTCATTTGAGTCACTGGTGAGATTGCTCTCCGTTTGAGAGGGAATGACTGTCATTTGATCACTGGTGAGATTGCTCTGCTATGGAGAGGGAGACTGTCATTTGTTCACTGGTGAGATTGCTCTGCTATGGAGACGTGAAAGACTGTCATTTCATCACTGGTGAGATTACTCAGCTATGGAGAGGGAAAGACTGTCATTTGATCACTGGTGAGATCGCTCTGCTATGGAGAGGGGAAAGACTGTCATCTGATCGCTGGTGAGATTGCTCTGCTATGGAGAGGGAAATGCTGTCATTTGATCACTGGTGAGATTGCTCTGCTATGGAGAGAAACATTGTCATTTGATCACTGGTGAGATTGATCTGCAATGGAGAGGGAAAGACTGTCATTTGATCACTGGTGAGATTGCTCTGCTATTGTAGAGGGAACGACTGTCATTTGATCACTGGTGAGATTGCTCTGCTACTGGAGAGACGTGAACGACTGTCAATTGATCACTGGTGAAATTGCTCTGCGATGGAGAGGAAGACTGTCATTTGA